>NC_133824.1:52295615-52575615 GCF_047830755.1 Zonotrichia albicollis
GAGAATTCATATTCTCAGCTTCAGAAATTAAACAAACCAGTTTCTGATTTAGGGTGTCTTTCCATTGGCGCTGGATTTTACCTCAGCCTGTCTCTCTTATTCCTAATGCTCCTTCCCAAGGGGTTTCTGTTCCCTCCATTCCTCCTCTCCTTAATCCCCAAGCCCTTTGTGCTCCATCTGCATTACACCAGACTTTTCTGTCCAATTACACAATGCCACCCAAACCCATTAAGAACATTAAAAAAAAAGAAAAAAGACTAGTTACTACTTTAAAACTTCTATCCTAGTTTTATATATATTCCTATATTCTCGAACTTTCAACTATGTGATTTCTAATCAAGCTACACACTTCTAATGCAATTTAGGTGTATTAAAGATGTGTAGATGTGGCTTTTGGGGACATGATTTGGTGGTGGGCTCACCAGTGATGGGTTAATTACTCAACTCAATGATCTGAATAATTCTGTGGGTAGAAACTCTTGGACAAGGCGCCATATAAAATACATTTTGTGCAGAATACAGCAGGAAAAACAGAAAAACCTGATAGAAATTATTGTCATTACATTGGTATGAAGTAAGTGCCTTAGACATGAAAGCTCAAGTGTATTGTCAATTGTCTGAACAGCATGCAAGCATAAAATATGAAATAAAAGGATGATTGACTTGTAAGAGTGCAAAAGCATTAGAAGAAAGAGAGGAAAACTGAAATTAGGGGCTTATGATGCTATGCATCTTTTCTGAAGAGACTAAAGCAAAAATGTTTCATTAAACAAATGTGGTTTTAGATAGGGTGTGAAGGAGAGAGAGAAAAAAGGCTCCCAAACAGCAAAGGTGTGTTGTTCAAAGAGGTATGGCCTTTGGCAGGATTTTCCATTTGTCAGGGCAACCACACCGGTGAAAGCAGAGATGAAAACTGCTCATCTGTAAATGTGTGAGAGAGGCCAGGTTTGGAAAGAAAGCCAATACCTTCCATTGGGCAAAATGAAATAAAATTATATAGAAATAAATGAACAAGTATTAACTTAGAATAAGGCAGTATTTACTTCTGAAGTATGGGACACTGTCTAACTCATGGGGAATAAAATCCTCTACTTCCTGTGAGCTAATGCCATCCTTCAGTCCCTCACTCCTTGTTTAAACTAAAAGATAAACTAATTTCTCTTTTGGCATCTTCAATCATGAAAATGAATCATTGCTTTCATGCTTACTTAAAATTTTGGGGTTGGGTTTTTTTTAGCTTTTGGGGGTTTTTGTTTAGTTTTTGCTGGAGATTTTTTTTTCTTTTTTGGTTGGGTGGTTTTGTTTTTTTTTTCCCCCCTTTTTTAAATGGCTAAAAAAATAGTCATCCCAGAATGTAATGGGCACAAAAGACCTTGGGTGTTATTGGTAATTGCAGGAGCTCTACAATTGTGGAGACACTGGCAATTCTCTCCAGTTTCAAAGGTCACAATATTCCTTCTTTGTTTCTCTCCAAGCATCACCTTGAAAAACAGAGCATAATTTTGATTTGATATTTAGTGACACTGAAGATATGGTTTTATCGTGGACAAAGTTTTTCTTTGAATAGAATATGAATTGTATGTTTTTCACAGGTAAAATACAGCATACTCTTAGATAGCCCTTTTCATTTCCAGTATTTCTATGACCTCTGACTCAAAAAATAAAATGTTCTAGGTTGGATCCCAGGCTGGATTGAGCTGGGTAAAACTTCTTATAGAGAAATTCTGAAGCCTGCAGAGAGATTTGCATAAATAAGAGGATTTCAGACAATTAGGTAAATAACCCAGTTGACTGGAGCAGTGAAGATGCCAAGTGCCCGCCAACAGCAGAACTATTGCTGAACTCTCCCTTCCGAGAACTAAACTCAAGATTGGGCTGATTTGGGTTATTGTCTCTACTAACCTGCCCAAGAAACCTCTCCCCACTCCAGCAATCTCATCTGAGCTTCTAAGTATAAATTGTGTTGAAAATTCCTTATGTTCAGTGTCCTCTGTGAAGATTTCCCCTTATGGTGTCTGGCAAACTCTTAAACTGTCCCTGGTAATCAAACTGGACCATGAGATGCAAGGCTCTGCCTACCAGGCCCTCACAGAGCTCAATGACTTGTGTTGTTATTTTTATTTTTATACTTTTCAAATCCTGGCAAACTCTCTGTTGTAGTGTCTTCATGGGTGCCACAAGTAGGTGGATTTTAATATGTGTGTGAGGAATGTCTTCTGAAAATCACTTTGGCTGTATTGCATTCACTAACCAAGTGAAAATAATTACTTTTATGCCCTCCCAACAGCAGAAGAGGGGCCTGTAGTTTGTGACCCAGGCACTGCAGGCAAGTTGGAACTCACATTTATTTACAATCTGCGTGGACCTTCAGAATTCTCCCTCTTCCCTCTCTTTTATCACCTGCAAATAATTCCCTTCCTCCGCAGGAAAAAATTGCAGCAGCAATTTTTGATTGCCCAGATGTTTGTATATAAATAAACTTTTGATTGCTCTGATGTTTGGATATAAAAGAAGGTAAACATATCACAGTCAAATGGGCAGGTGGGACCTGGTGTCTCAGTGAAACAAACTTTTCCAGCCAAGTGATGCAGTCAGTGTCACCTGGAAGGCTTTTTGGATCTTCAAGTAAAGACTATTCCTGACACAAGACAGTTCTGGAAATTTTTGTCAGTCCCCCATGGTTATAGACACAATATTTAACTTTGAGATATTATAAAGGCTATCATAATAAAAATAATAATGAATACAGGGAAAATACTTAACAACTTCAGAATACTGATTTTTGGCATAAAGATTTGTTTAATTTCTGTAGAAAGAAAAGCCATGTAAGCTGTAGATATGATCATCTCCAATGATATTAAGAACTAAATCCTAGTTTTTTACTTCTGGCGCACATTTTTCTAGACCATCTGGTTTTTATCCAGCATTTCCAAATGTTCCCTTGCTCATGACTGGCTGTACTCTTTAACAACCTGTATTTCTCAGGCAAAAGACCCACACCACAACTCCAGGTCTCTCAAATCATTCACTGCAAGCATTATTCAACCCAAAGTAACGTTGGGTGTGGGTGGGATTTTTTGCTGTATTGTTCTAGTAAGAGCTACTTCCAAAATCCCTTTCAGAACCTCCTGAGCACAGCACAAAGACTCAGGACCATTCTCTGCAAATTTCATTGACAATTTGAAGCTAGAGAGCCCCAAGCAGTGTAAGGTAAGTGCCAGATTTATTGGCCAAACACATGGAATGCTCTACAAAAAAATGGAATGTTCCATGCAAAAACTGAGGAGTCTGAAAAACTGCTGATTCAGGTGGGGAAGGAGTAGGAAAAGAAAAGAAATTTGATAGGAGAAAAAAAGAGGAGAGAGTTCAAGGAACGTGGAATAAGCAAAGGAGACTATGACAGAAACTATTAGAAACAAAATTGGAATAGACAAGACCAAAAGAAGGAAGAGCAAAAACTAAATGGAACTAAACATTTAGGAAACGTAAGAGAGAAAGAAAAATAAGGCTCAGATGGTAACAGTGGCTCATCAAGGTCAGGGGTTGGACACTTAATCAAACACTGAGATGGGAGAAGCCAGTAAGTCACAGTTGCCTCAGAAAATCCAGAATACCTGAGGTAGAGCTAATTAATATCATGTCATCCTCAACAAAAACCATTCAGCTTCCCCGAAAAGCAGGGAATTGGGAATTAACAAGTAGGGGTGGAATAAATAAATATTTGTCAGAGGTCCATGACAGTGCAAAAAGTGTCTGAAGAACATCTCATCTCACCTTCATGAATCTGATAGCATTCAGTAATACATTTAATTACTTTGAAAGACTTAATTATAAGTAAGGCCTCCTATGATCATCTCTTTCATGTCTTACCTGTTGAATATGTCATTATTTTCTTTACATTTGACCACCTATACAGTTGTAGTGTAAAAGGTGGTTTTAGCATTGACTTATGGGTAAAAATAAACTGACATAAAATGTTCTTAAGAATGTAAAATTCTGCATGCTCTTAAGGCTCATAAAAGTAAAATCCAGTTTTCTCCAATGCATTGTGTCTGAACACTTCCACTTTTATGGCAGTTACAGAAGGCAAAACTCTTCATAATCAAAAAATATTGGAGATCAATGTCTTTAAAGACATTGAAATCTGTTATTAGTACCATAATTCATTCTCTCCGGTACCCTTTTTTAACAGGGTGCTTCTCAAAAAGTAGAAATCAAGTTTTTATGCCTTGGGCCTCCTCATTAGAGAATTTACATCACAACTGCCTTGAATATTTGTTTTAAATCCACAAGTCACCTTAGTTACTTCAGGCTCTTTTGAGTCTTAACTCTTTTAGTTTTTATATAGCTCTAAGAGGGCAAAAAAAGTCATTCTCAGAGAGAAAAGGCCTCATTTTGTCCACCATGGTGACCTGCATATTGTGAATTATGCTGAGAAAGGACTTTCATTAGTACAGATGCACACACAAACCAGCCAGAAAAGCTGCAATATGGAGCATCTTTAAAGAGGCATAAACCTCTTTAGGAAAACATGGATAGACCTCTTCCAATTTCTAAAAGCCAACCAAGAAGTTAAGAAAGAAGTTAAGCAACACATTGGTCCTGATTTAACAACAAAATGAGCATCCAAAAAGCTGTTCTGTGTTTCTCTTTGGAATCTCTTTTGTGCTTCCTCATCATCCAATTAAAAGCATTTCTACTTGTCCATATTCAGAGCTTTGAGATGGTACAGAACTAACTACAAGTGAATTAGATCAGAGATCTTAAAGTTATTTTATGAAGATATTTATTTTATGTGTTAAAATGAAAACAAAGCAAAAGAAATCTTAGGTTTTATCACTTCATGGTTTTTCCATTTTTGAATGGCACGAAACGGGACTGAATTGAAAACAAACCTCTGTCTGCACACACATGCACAGTTTGAAGACAATTCCTCTCTCAAATAAAAATATAAAATAAACATATTTTTATAGCAGTTGCTGTAGGATTTCTCTTACCTGGCAAGAGGAAAGAGTGATTGATCAAATCTTCTTCCTCAAGACACCAACTTCACATATGTTGTGAAGATCTGGTCTGCCTGGTTATTTATAACTCTCATTTCCAGCTCCTTGCAGACCTCGTTTTCTCTCTCAGACAGTGATTTTATTTTTCTAATCAAATCACCCAGGAATATTTCTTGTTTGTTGCTTCTGTTTCAGTATTAAAAGCTCTCAATGCTAGAACTGGGCAGGGTTGTGTAAATCCTTCTGAAAAGAGAGGAAACTGCACATAACTGAAAGCAGCTAAATGGTAACACCAAGGATAAAAGAAGAAAAAAACTATTAGTGAATTCATTAACTTTTTCTTTCAGTATTTAGTGCTTCTGATTAATGGCTTTCCTGTAGGCTGCTATTTTCCTCCTAGATATTAACATGCAAAATATGTGGCATATTAGAATAAAGTGTTATTATTACTTATGAGTGTCCAAAATCCATGAGATAGAAGGGATTAAGCTGAAATGCAGACAAAATAGTTGATTTTGTTTTTTGCATACACTGCCTGTAATAAAGAAAGCAGCTCACTAGCACACTTGCACCTCTAAAATTTAAATTTAGAGACAAGGAAAGGTCAGGAAACTGGAATTGGTCACACCAGGGAAGAAGAGGCTCAGGGGCAGCTCATGAATGTAGAACAGCTTGAAAGGACAGTCAGGGTCTTTTTCAGGGGTACCCAGGGACAGGAGCAGAGGCAAAGGGCACAAAAGGAATCCCAGGAGGTGCCACCCAAACCTCACTGAGCACTTTGTTATTGTTATTGGGAGGGTTGAGGTTGTGGAGCTCTGTCCTCGGACACATCCAAATGTGGGTGTCCCAATGGCACTTTGGGTAGAATTTCTGGGACTGATGCCTCAGGTTTCAGCTTTTATATTTTCCCCATTCTGTGCTGCTTTAGTGGGTGGGTCCGGGCTTCACATTCAGGGATGGTGAGCTCTGTGCACAGAGCAGGGAGACAAAACAATTCCTGCTCCAGCTGGGCACCAAGGACAAATGATCCCAATCTCAGCCCCAGAGCACAAACCCCGTGGGCTGCAGAGAGAAAAACAAGCAGGGTGGGAGTGCCTGGGCTAAAGCTGGAATGGGACAATGAACTGCAAGGTGCAAATGGAGCAGAACTGATCCCAGGGAGAGAGCCCGGGAGCGCTCCTGCATTTTGGGGCCATTTTGGTTCATCTTGGGTGCAGCCCTGGCTGGGCTCTGGTGCTGCCCAAGGTGGATCCATGGAGGAGATGCTTTGAATCAATCCCTGCTTTATCCTTTAGCTCTGTCCAGCCCCTGCTCCAGGGCAGCCTGCACAAGGCATCAGAACAACGTGGAGTTTTTGTTTTCTGTGCTGATGAGGTCCAAAACATCCCCACTACACCTTTGCTCCTTTTTGTAGCTTGGCCAAGTTCTCAGTTCAAAGCTGCTGTTTTCCTTCACAGATAACTTAGGGAACACCAATCTCACTGCTGCTCTTCCAGCAACGACTCATCACAACCCCCCTCAGATTTATCTGCTCTGTTTGTGCCATTTACCTCCTTATGTATTTTTTTTTTCATATCTGATCTTTTAATTGAAAAATTAAAACCATATCTTCTTCTCCCATTATTTTGTTCTCCTCTGGCCAGTCACTGCCTCCTTAGTTTCTGAGGGTGAAATTTCTGACCAGTTTTTGAACAAATCTCCCCAAACTGCAGCTACAGCTCTGTATTTTGCAAGTCTGTCTACACTTCAACTTTTGTTTTCCTGATAATATTTGAATTCTTCCATTACAAATAACTCAAATCTGGCATAATCCATCCTCTCCTGGTATCCCTCACAGTCATATTCTTGGCACTCATTATCTGAAATGACAATTTCTTTTAATTTTGGACCCTGTTCTCCCCTTCCATGAGATATGGGGCACTGGAAAATGTTGCTTCAGTCTACAATCACCCTTACTTGACTAATTGTCACTTTTACTGTTTAATATTCATTCTCCTCCCTCTGCTGCTTGATTTTAGTCATTAAATTCTTCTTCAAAATCTTGTATTCACACATTTTCAATTCCCCAGCTAAAACCACCAAGTCCTTTCAGGCTGCCTGGAGGGTGAAATCTCTTTCTTTTCTAGATCAGATGTGAGGCTCCTTAAGCCATTCTGTTGTTCCCTCAAAGTGCATTTTTCTCTGTCTTTTCTCCAGTGCAAAAGGAAATATTAGGAGTCTCGGGGTATCTTAATTTAGTCATGTTCACTAAAATCAACTTGTTATATTTATAGTGTATTTTACATATATTGCATATATTTACCACATTATATTTTTCTATATGATATCTGTGTATGATGTTGTGTACATTACATAAAGAATTGATATCAATTAACACTCCCAACTGCTCCAAAGATCCTGTTTTCTCATTTTCAGGATACATTCCTTCTCCTCTTTCTTTCTTGCTCTTCTCCTCTACACCAAAAGGAAAAGTGAAGTTGGCATGCCTGACATCTTCTACTGTATCAATTTAATAATTAAAGGAAGGTCAAGGAAGAGGACGAAGAACTGAGACAAAAATAACTTGTGGTGGGTCTATAGCCAAGACGAATTCTTCACAATTCAAGAATCACAAATACAGGCCCACAAACCTGCCTGTAATCAAGCCTGAAATGGTTGCTTCAGTTCAGAACGCCAAAACCATAAAGTGACAAATGAGCAGAAAGAAGTCTGACCATTTCAGTGTGTTCTGGTTTCTAATGCACTGAAAGAGAAAATTTAATTTTAAAATCTGATATTATTATTATTATTATTCTAAAAGCAAAATATTCAGAGCTAAGATAGTTAAAACCAACAACAAACTTAAAAATCATGCAAAATGTTAACCACAAGAATACAAGTGGGTTTTTTTCCTACCATGCAAACAGATAAATCTGGTAGATAAACCTAGGTACCAGCAGCCTTTCCCTTGAAGATTAGGCATTAATCATTTACATTAAAAGAATAACTTCACTTAATAGAGGCAGAACAGAACTGCATATTTTTTACAGGAGGAGAATGAATATTAAATAATAAAACTGACAATTAGGCAAGTAAGGATGATTGTAGACTGGAGCAACATTTTCCAGTGCCCTATATCTCATGGAAGGGGAGAACAGGGTCCAAAATGAAAAGAAATTGGCATTTCAGATAATGAGTGCAAAGCATATGAAAGTGAGGAATACCAAGAAAGAATGTATTATGCCAGTTTTGAGTTCTTTCTAATGGGAGAATTAAAATATTTTCAGGAAAAAAAGTCGAAGTGTAAATAGACAGACTTGTAAATTACAGAGCTGTAACTTCAGTCTGGGGAGATTTGTTCAAAAACTGGTCAGAAATTTCAACTCAGAAATGAAGGAAGTGGTGACTGGCCAGAGGAGAACAAAAGAATGGGAGAAGAAGATATCCTTTAAATTTTTCAATTAAAAAATCAGGTATGAAATAAAAAATAAGGAGGTAGAAGGCACAAACAGAGCAGATACATCTGAGGTAGGGTTTGACAAGGAGTCGTGGCTGGAAGAGAAGCAGTGAGCTTGGTTCCCTAAGTTATCTGCAAAGTGTTAAATGATTTCAATCTAAAGGCAGCTTGATGCAATCCTATTTATTTTTCTTTTCACCATTTAGGGTAAGAGACCACAGAAAAGTTTGCAAAAAGGGAAGAAACAAGCCCAACAGCCCTTGTGCTTTTGTCTCCAACTTCAGCAAATAGTTTTCCCCTTTCGGCATGCCTGGAAGTTCACAGGAACACAGGCAGGGTATAGAGAATGTCACATGGCAGATACTAATTGTTACGATTAAGGTCTAACGAGCAGGATTCCCTGCTGCTCCGAGAATGCCTCTGACTTTTGATCCTGACATCTGTGTCTTACAGGAATTTCAGTCTGCTCTGACATTCCTTCTGATGTTGATCCAGGAATTAATGGATTGTGAAAAAGCTGGCAGGATATCATTTAAAAAATAGAATTCTTGGTGCAGGGCTGATGAAAAGGTATCAGAATTCACAGACTTTGTGTCTGATACCAATACATTGTGCCCATGTGCATGAGTTTCCTATGAGGCAGTGTCTCAAAACAGAGGGCAGAAAACAAGATTTAGGAGGAAGCAAGAGCTTCCTGTTATGCTCATTTATGGAATTGCTGCTGTACATCTCCAGTACAGCAGAAAAATGATGAAAATTATCAATGGTTGAAATTGCTAATTTTTGCTCCAGATGAAAATTATCAATGGTTTGGACAAATTCTTTGTCGTGGAGATTCCATTGTTTAAAACCCAAACCAGCAAAATTAATCCCCATATTATGATTAAGTCTTATATCGTTTAAAACTTTAATAAGATGCTTTTCAGTGGACAGCATTAAAGAAATCAGAATTAATTCTGAAAGAAGTTTCAGTTGAGGCAGCCATGAACACATTTAGAGGTCACCATTTCACTTATTGCACCTATATTTAAGCTGGTTTTGCTAAAATAGTTTCAAGTTTAGAAGGCCTATAAGGAAAAAAAAGAAAAATCAAACCAAAAACTTTAAAAGACGTTACCAAAAGTTAAACTGACATTCTTGTCTAGGTGTGTTTAAGACTGAAGAAGTACATACAGAATGGAAATTTTACACATCAGAGAATACTGCCTTGTGTTTCATGGTTCTGGATAATTACTAGATGCCAGTGGATAACTTAAACATAGCTTAGAGTCACTGACATTAACGTGTGACAGGCAGCTCTGCAGAGTGTATTTAGCAATCTTAAATGGAAAAGTTGAATGATATTTAAAAAAACAAAACATAAAAATAAAATTCAGGATTATCAAAACAGGAAAGAAGCCGTGCCCTCCTTAAAGAAAATCAAAAAGTGTTTCTCAGTGTGCAATAAAAAGACATGAAAGGAGCTAGAAAAGAACTCAACAAGTTAAAAGGGAATTAAATTCACCTGTCAATTATTGTCAATTATAACTAACTAAAATCAAGACTGTATGGTTTAACCATCTCCTCAAACAAGTCAACCCAATTTCAAATCCAGCACTCATGTCACTGTTTATGAAGTTAAATTTCTGGCATTTGCATCTATATTTCAGTGGTTTAGAGGCTTGGACAAAATTTATTGACACCCAAAGGCAGAGGATATTTTGACACAAGTCCAGACCAAATGGTATTAATAAACAAAGGTAATTAATAATATTAATGGTGCAGACCACCTAGAGATATTTAGCCACTCATGCCCAATATTTAAACATTGGAAGCACTGAAATGATCCAAAATGAGAAAGATATAATCAATATTTGAGAAGCCACCTTATCTCAGAGATTAGCAATCAATACGTGAAAAAAGTTCATGACTTCCAAGGTGCACACCCCTTATCAGTGCTCATTCCAACTCTGCTGTTGTTCAGCTGCACAGAATTGACAAAATTCTAAGCAGAACACCAGAATTCTAACAAGATGCAACTAAACATCTCAAACATTTAAAACATTAATTGTACATCTAGAGAATCCAGTAAAGTTTAATTTAAATTATATGATTAAAACAGTGTGAGCAGTGTTTTTTATAAGGAAAATAGCAATGCTCTTAAGCACTAATATTTTTATTATTTATATTTCATGTTATTTAAATTTACTGTTCTGCTTTTCCTTAAGAGTTCTATAATTCATTTAACAGGGAAAAGAGCAAATAGCACAGAGATGAGGAAATTAAGAAACAAAAAGGCAAAACCTAAAGAGAACAGTTAAAGAGAAAAGGCTGGATCGCGTTTAAGATGTTTTTCAAAAGGCAAAGCTTGTAAAAGCTGAAAAAGTAAGGTAGGGGTGTGAAAGTGTGATGTGTGACAGGTGGGGTAAAATGAGACAGTTGGGAGGAAAGAAATAAATTTGAAGAGCACAAATTAGACAAGACATTCATTTTAAGCCCTAACAGGCTGGATCTCATCGTTGTCATCAGACAGGAAATGTCAGAGCTGGCACATTTGGGTTTTTATGCTTTTTACTTGTTTAAAAAAAATAAAAAACAAACCAAAAAACCTCTGTGTTCTATAATACATAAAAATTCTATTTGCTTTAAAGAAATAAACATCTCAATTTGTTCCTATGTTTTCTCCTACTCAATCTTTAATCAACTTCAGCTCTATTATATTGGAAATTACGATAATTATAAGGTTTAATACTTCCACTATATTTTGAGTTATTTTATTTAATACCTGAATAGGAGTTGAATCCTTTAAAAATAACTAAACTTTGCACTTGTACATGTGCATTTCTGGAGGAGGTGAATGTTGCAGAAGATAACATGCAGCAAAGGCTATCTCACAAATACAAACAAATCCTCACTGTAAAGTTCAGAATTTTTGAAGGCATGGATATATTCTTTCCAAAATATATGACCAAAATAATCATGTCAAAAACAAGTATTTCAATTTGCATTCCAGTTGATGGAAAGTTTTTTTTAATAGAGATTTTAATAAATTTCTACAAAGGATATAGAAAATAATGACACTGTATAGAATAATTACCTTCTCTTTATATGACCATTTAATTAGAAATAGAACAAAAAATCCTTGTGCTCTGGGATATAATCTCAAGGTTAAATTCAAATGAAATAGAATACTGCCAGCAGAAAGTGCACAGAATAACTGTAATTCTTAATAATTCAGTATATTTAGAATGCACAATTTGTTTCATTTTTAACTGAAATTATTCTTGGAACTTTTCAGTTTAAAAAGTTTGCTTCAGAATGATATATATATAAATCTCCATATTGAGGGAATGAACCCTACCTCCTGCACTGTTTACATCTTTATATAAGGCAACTCCAAGATCTTCTGTCCATTTCCTTCAGAAATAAAATTTTCATTCATAAATTCAATTTTAATAAATAATGAATGAATAAAATTCATTAGTGAATAAAATTCAATTTTATTCATAAATAACACTTTCCTTTCCTTTTCTTCTCCCCAAAGTGCCCTAAACCAGGACATTAACAAACAAACAACAACGTGAAGTATAATTAGAAAAGATAGCAAAACATTCAGCTGGAAAAAAATGTTCATTTTCTAACAATTTATGATGCTCATTATCATATTTATGTGTTTCCTATGAAAGTCAGATGGGAGGAACGTGGAAGCAAAGATTTGGGATCTTACAAGTGGAGGTCAGTGACAACAGAAGAGCAAGACAGGGAAGGATCAGATGAGGGATTTAGAACTAAGTCCAAATAAAAGTCACACTAAAAATCTACCCACACCTATTTCCGGCAGGGAAGGAATTTTTCAGCAAAAAAAACCCCAAAAAAATCAGATTTCATGTGCAGAGTGATGCCATCCACTCTCTGATGGACAGGGAATCCCAAATCTAGTGGCAGAATTCATTCATACCTTCCATTGCCACAGCCATCAACATATCTGACTTGCCCACCACAAAGATTTTCAATTACAATGCTCATTATCATATTTATGTGTTTCCTATGAAAGTCAGATGGGAGGAACGTGGGAGCAAAGATTTGGGATCTTACAAGTGGAGGTAAGTGACGACAGAAGAGCAAGACCGGGAAGGATCAGATGAGGGATTTAGAATGCAGAATTCCAACTAAGAAGTCAAACTAAAAGTCCACCCACACCTATTTCCGGCAGGGAAGGAATTTTTCAGTGAAAATAACCCCACAACAAATCAGATTTCATGTGCAGAGTGATGCCATCCACTCTCTGGTGCACAGGGAATCCCAAATCCAGGGGCAGAAATCAGACCATCCATTGTCACCTCAAAGATTTTCAATTTCTAACCTCCCCTTCTTGCAGCTTAAGTAAATGCATTTCCTGTCACAGGTCTTTACTTTGGGCCATTGGCACATTCTATGAGAAAAATCTAGCAAATGTGAGATTCCTGTATCAGATTTAGGCTAAGAATTGATGCCTTTGAGCTGCAAATCTTTTTTTTGTGTTCTTGTCTTGCAAGGTGTTGCAGTTTTGCATGAGAGACATTTAGGGAAGTGATGTAAAGCTTTTAACTACTAAAAAGTTAGACACACTTCTGTGAAAAACACACATTAAAGACAAAAGGACCTTGATTTTGATTCTTACTATTTCTTTTTTTTAGCCACTATTAATAAAATTTTCTTTATACCCTTTTAATTTTTAAGCCTACTTTACCTTCCTCCTAATCCTATCTCACAACAAGAAATAAATACATTCATAATTAACCAATTAACCACCACACTCTTTAATACATTAACCAAGAAATCTGAAAATTAAAAAAAATCTTAAATTAACCAACAAAAACCACTACAAAAGGTTTTAAACATGACCAGGAAGCTCAGTTATTGAACTTGTCTTGGAAATAGATTGGGTTAATAGTTTGTATTAGCACAAAACAAAACAAAAAAAAACCCCAAAAAAACCCACACATAAGCAAATCAATTATAATGGGTACATAGATGATGAAAAAAATTTATATATACTTCTTATTCTCACATTACATCAAAAAAAGTCTATAGAATTTAAGGAAAAAATACAGATCCCTCTGCAATACTGTAATTCTGGACCTGCAATTTATATAGACACACGTGTACTATCTCATCCTGCTTTTCTCTCAAAACTAATTAAAATAGCCACTGTGTTACACTGGATTTCATATTCTTAAGATATTACACACTCCATGCTGGTTTATCTCAATGTTTCCAATTTTACTTTCCTCTTTTCAGATCTCACAATGCAGATGCGCTGTTCTCATTTCACAGCAAGAACACCATGGTTTGCCCAAAGTCTAACAGGAAGTTTTGTCATGAGAAACCAAATAATCCCACTCAAATTTTCCAGATTATTAAGTGAAAGTTTAATTTTGAAATATATTCTGGGCCACCTTTGCTTACAATCTCCTCCTAGTGAGATAGTTTAACTTTGGAATATTCAGGCATTCTTGACTGAATTTTTTTTAATGGTGGACTAATATAAATTCACCTGGCATTTTTGAATTAGAAACAAACAAAACTCCATAAACAAACAAAAGCCAAAAAAATTATTTATTAGCACTAAAAAGTTCCCCCAACAAAACCAACTCAAAAAATAAGAGTGGGCATATCATGAACAGGGCCTCAGAACTGCTGAATATACATAAAAGGCAATGGACTTTGAGGACTTCCAACATATCTACAAATCAGTCTATTTAAAAAATGACACCAGAAGGTGCTTTTGAGGCACGTGAAAATGCCATAGCCAAAGATAGTGAGAAGCTGTAGCTACAAGTTTCTGCTGACAGAGAGAACACTCAGGCCCATGAGCCTCTCATGAACTGAAAATTGGGAAATTCTTCCAGCTGGGTCAGGCAGCAAAACAGTGGAAGAATCATCTCTGGCCAGAGCCATCAAAATAACATTTTTTGTTTCATGTCCAGCTCTAAAAAGCCTTTGCACACTGGTATATTGCTTTGGTACATAATCTGGATGGAATCCTTGCATGGGATCCTTTCAAATGGAAAGGTCAGGAATGGCTGGGATGCCTCTGATCTTGCCCAAGCTCCTTGGGTAAAACCATCTGATGGAGTATTTTATCTTCTCTGATAAAGCTTCCATCTGAGGGAGCATTGCTTTCCTTTATCTTCTCTGTTAGAGGCTGCAGGAACCTGGCAACAGCTCCAGCATCTGTGTGTTTATCAATGTTATTCCCAGAAAATTCTTCATTTAGCACTGTACCAGCTCCTAAGCAAAAATCCAGCAGGAAAGTGGAGTGACAACCCAAAAAGCACAAGGAGGGTGTGCTCCCAAAATGAGAGCCTTGTGATCATCACTGGTGGCCGAGCTGTTCACTGAGCCTTGCACGGCCAAAATTAGAAACGTTTTCAAATATTTTTTTCTTTCTGCTGTGTTATCTCCACCTTCATACCAATACAACCCAAACAAAGATGATTTTCCTGTAAGCACCCAGCGGGCGGCCCTGTAGGTTGGTCATTCAGTGCCCATCTGTCCTGGTTCAGGGCAAATGTGGGGGATTCACCAGCCTTGTGTGCAGTCGGTGGGGCAGGACAGCGCAGGGAGCGCTGCAGCCCAGGCTGCAGGGGCCTGGGGCTAGGTGGAAAAGCAGAGGGCCGAAACCATCTCCCTGACAGTGCAAAGCAGGCACATGGAGAATCCAGGTCTTGGTGTGCAGCAGGGAGGTCAGGGTTTGGATGATTTCCTGCAATATTCTGTCTGGCAATGCATTGAACAAGGTATGAGCCATGCCAAAGGTGAAAATGGTCTGGTGTTCACCTATCTGGCTGAGATCTCTGAGATGATCTGATGGCTGGGAAAACCCTGCTTTATTCTCAGCAGATTTGAATTACTCAGAATCATGGATTGAAGGATTTCTAGCCAGACACCCATTGCTGATTTACTTTGCCTGGAGACAGAAGGGGGCAGAGCTTCTGAAACCTCAGCACCACTTAGTGCATTCACAAAGAGGGCAAATGCACAAGACTTGAAAATTAACACCAAATTGGTTTGGATTAAAAAGATGAGGATCTGAATGTGCCACAGGATCTTAATTATAAGATATGTAAAATACCAACACATGTAATAGATTGGAGAACTTGCAGAAGCTGTGGAGAGCCTTTCTCTGGGCGCTCAGATTGATGTAATCTGAGCAAGATAATGATTGTAAGCAGGACAGGACAGGAACTCACTGGGTGTGACCATTCAGGGAAGGATCAGCTGCTGCCATGCCATGTTCCTGGATAACAGGCTGCTTCTACCTCTCTCAGTGTCTCCCCTTATCAGATTTTCCACCAAAATACCTCATTCTTATCTCCTGACCTATAAAATTATTTCATTTCTCTGCCCCTTTCCAACATCCTGGAGCTGTGGTGGGGTGGCCATTTTTTCCTCTTCCATCCCAGCACAGCTGCCAAACAGGACACCCTCTCCAGAGCCACCTCTGGTCACTCTGAATTTCACAAATAGCATGAGAAGCTGTACTTAAGTACAACCAGAAGTTAATTTCTGGGAGCAAAATAGCTTGCATGTTAAGAAATCAAATCAATACTCTCACTATTTTCAGAGCAGAACAAAAAGACTAAAGGGTCTTTCCAAAAATTGCTGCCAGCTGTAGTTAGAATGGCCTAAGAACAGGTACATACATGACTAAGACAATACAAGCATTACAAAACCCCAGTGGCATTCTTATCAACATCAAAGCATCATCATTTGGAATTAAATTTAACGTTGAAAATACTTTAATGAAGAACACAATACATACTGACAAGATTATGGGAATGACCACGTCATGGAAGAGTTAATGGCTCCAGTTATGATAGAAATTTAAATATCATGGGGAGGCACCTCCTGACCCAGCCATCACTGAGAATTATGCAGATTCAACTGGGAGCCACACAGGCTTTGATTTCCCCCAAGGATTGATGAACAAGTACAAAATAATAGAAAGTGACAGGAAGCAGATGACTGAGGTCTAATTTAATGTCATTCTAAAAGACAATATACCTTAAATTGGCCTGAGGAAAATTATGGGTTGCAAACAAGAGAAGAGAAACATGCACTTTTTTCATTTTAGTTCACTAATTTAAAAAGTAATCCTCTGAAGAAATGAGCAGTAAAACAATAGTCATTTGGCAAAGCAGGATTGCCAAAGTTAAGTAGGCGTACTTTGTTTGCATAATTTGCAATTTAATGGAAGAGGCTGTAATCTTAAGAGGAAAACTCTATTAAACAAAATAATGAAATGATCTGAAGAATTTTATGCAAATATTAATTTGAGGCTGCTATGAAGACAAAGGATTAATAGTTCTTAAATAGTAGGATAAAATGCTGGGAGGATGTGCCTAGGAAAGGTTTGCCATTTTAGTAAAGAATCAGCTACACCTGCACTTATCTAGAAATACAACACCTCTTTTGTAAAGGTTTTTCTATGACCAAAGCTAGAACATCTTGCTATTTTTTACTTGGTAAGGTGCAGAAATGGCCCTCTGCAACCCAAAACTAAGCATAAGCTACACTTCAACTCAAACCTTCCAGATTTCAGCTGCATGTAATATGAACTTACATTACTTCACATAACAGAAGTTATAAATATCAGCAGCTGGATAATTTGAAATAATCTATTTTACACCGTAGATATTTGAGACACTTATAGAATGCATAGTAACAGCACTTCATAGATTTTTTTTTTTTACTTCAGAAATTATACTATTTATCCTGCATCATTTTTTTTTTAATTTCTTTAACATTAATGAGTAGAGATATCCCTAGTCAGGCACTTGTTCAGGAATGGCCTTCAAGTCCCTACTGATATTTCCTCAGCTAGTATTTAAACATGGGAAATTGCTTTTGATCAACATCATTAAAACCAGATTTGTATGGCATCAAATTAAAAACTAGGAGATCTAGTGAGTTGGAAAAGCTCTCTGTAATACATTAAAGGGATGACAGAAAAGATAGAAAAATTCTCTCTAAAAATTGGAAGTTTCTTCATTTTCAATAGAGGGGAAATAGCTTTTTTTAAAGCATTTACAAACAGGCTCCCCATTATGATCAAAACAAGGAAAAGAAGAGCGCATTGCTCCATCTGCAGCTCCATCACATGGGGACCTGGAGGCATCAGTGCTCACAGAACTGCCTCAGGAATCCACAGAGCAGCCAGATGCCAGCCCTGGGAAAACAGGGAATGTTGCAGGATATCTGCATCCCATGGTTGCCATTCAGAGAGGGGCCACGACACTGGTCCAGTGCTCAACAGAAGCCTGATTTAAGGATAAATTAAACAATATTGATAAAATGTGTGGAACCCTCAAAAGTGCTCCTCCCCAGGCAGAAAATACATACTGCAAAATTAAGAGACATTGCATTCAGACCAAGCCAAATGTCAAATTGATTCTTTAAATGGCAAGCTTCAAAGCAAATTTCATCCCTTAAAAGAATACTACACATAGTGTTCAAACTGAGCACGGCAATGATATATCTGTATAAGATAAACAGAAGTCCTTCTTTCTTAAAAACCTGTATTTGATATAAGTTGTGAACTTTTCAAAAGTAAATCAAGGCTGGGAACATCTTGATTTACACCATTCCTTAGAAGGTGGCAAGTTTCCTGCAAATAAAAACTTACATCATTTAGGAATAATGGAAATGCTATTGCCATTGGAAAACATTCCCTTGATTGTTATATTTCCTGACACCAGGTTGTTTTCCTGCATGTAATGTCCATTGTTCAGTGACATTTGCAGTAATCTTTAAAAGTAAATTTTAGTTTATACGACATAAGAAAAAATGTAATCCTTATCTAAAGAAAAGAAAGAGGAAGAAGGGGAGGGGAGACAAAACACGATACTAAACATAGTAATGGTTTAGTAAACCTGAAAGAGTTAAAACTCCAATATTCAGATTTTACAGACTTCTTTCACTGGTTGTTTTCAGGGCAAGTCATTTCCAGCAAATTGTCCAAGCCCTGCCCCTGGCTGGGGTGGTCACTGCAGTCCGGGAGAACCCAACCTGCCCAAGGAAACAAACCAAGCAGAAGGAAGCTGATGGAGACCTGCACCACACGACAAAATTTCTCACACCAAAGTCAGCCAAGAGAAGGGAGTTGGAAACTTCTTTTTAAGCAGAGCATTAGGCCTGAGACTCTCCCTCAATGATAGTGGAAGATCCTAGCTGGAGTCAATAATCAATACTTTTTACAGTGTTAACAAATCAGCAATGTTAACAAATCCTTTATGAAGAGGGAAAACTGTTTAGTTCTTCCATCTCCATGTGAAAAAGAAAAGGGACAAAGTCTGGGAGAGCAGGTATTAGTAACTACCATGATGCCTCAGGTTCAGCTTTTATATTTTTCCCATTCTGTGCTGCTTTAGTGAGTGGGTCTGGGCTTCACATTCAGGGATGGTGAGCTCTGTGCACAGAGCAGGGAGACAAAACAATTCCTGCTCCAGCTGGGCACCAAGGACAAATGATCCCAATCTCAGCCCCAGAGCACAAACCCCGTGGGCTGCAGAGAGAAAAACAAGCAGGGTGGGAGTGCCTGGGCTAAAGCTGGAATGGGACAATGAACTGCAAGGTGCAAATGGAGCAGAGCTGATCCCAGGGAGAGAGCCCGGGAGCGCTCCTGCATTTTGGGGCCATTTTGGTTCATCTTGGGTGCAGCCCTGGCTGGGCTCTGGTGCTGCCCAAGGTGGATCCATGGAGGAGATGCTTTGAATCAATCCCTGCTTTATTCTGTAGCTCTGCCCAGCCCCTGCTCTAGGGCAGCCTGCACAAGGCATCAACCACCATGGAGAGAGAAGAACTTGATGGAAACAACACTGTCCCAAATAAGCAGCTACAAGAATTACTTTTCAATTTGCACTCTTTCACTTAATTTCCCATCAGCTGGAATTTCAGCAATACAGAACACAGTCATACCCTTCAGTGTAACTGCACTACCCTGTTGTACAATGATACACCCATATTTGGAAGTTAAATAGAATAAAATGTGCCACAAATTAAAACTACTTCAAAACCAGAAGATAATTTTTGTAAACAAATTCAGGAGAGAACATGTTTTCCAAAGCTGACAAAGAATCAAGAAATAAGGACTGAAGAACAATAAAATAAAATTTGATTTTGACCTTTTGAAGTACCTACACATATAAGCTTGACTCTTTTATCAAACAGATTTTTCTAAGTACTTCCACACTCAATATATTTATGACGTTTCATAAACATAACTTTATGGATAATAGTTACTGTATTAAAAAATACTTATCCAGAATTTCAAAGGAGAGTCACATTATCTTCAGTTTTTCAGGACTCATTCATTCAAGAAATTCATATCCTTTAGTACCTGCTCACATTTTAGCAGCTAAAATGAACACTAAGAATAGGGCAATGAGAAAAGAGGTTTTCATTGTTTTCACTTTCAATTTTAACAATCCAAGGAATAGATAAAATTGTAGAAGATATTTATTGGCAAGGTTCAGAAGTTACTGTGTGACTAGAAAAAAAAGAGGGTGTGATCTCTAAAAATCCTAGAGTGGATGATACCAATGGAAAAAAACTAACAAAAATCCCCTGATGCCTTAACAAGAATAAAACCCTGTATCACTCAGGCAGCACACTGGAAAGTTATGCCTGGAACATGAGCATTGAAAGGAATGAATTTTTTTAGAAAATACAGAATAAATATAGTAAGGTAGCACTGTAAGTTAATAATGAAAAATAGTATGGTATGACCTAGAGAGTAAAACTCAAAGAGTTAACATACTGAAGGCAATAAAATCTATATCAAAATCTATTTTGATATAAAAATAAGAAATATTTTTAGCACATTTCCATGGCAGAGAGGCCATGGTATGAATAGAAAAGAGTGAATATAAATTCTAAATAAAAAAGGATTAAAAAATATCCATGAAACTAGAAAGTACCCTATCAAGCCATTAAATAGCTTGAAATAATGTGGACCTTTTATGTTCTAACAAGAACAAAAACAGCTGCACTGAGGAATATTACTGTGGTTAAACAATGACGAGCATCTCCCACAAGAGAATTAGTTTAGTCTATAAATTAAATAAAAAGGCTAAAAACAGATATGACTGCTCTTTAAAAATATATGGAGAGGAGGCAGAGCATTTTCAGGCAAATTCTATTAAAAAAGGAAGGAATTGATATTAAAGAGACATGAAAATTTTTTTAATGAAAATTAGGCGAAAGCTTCTAATCATTGGAGCAGTGAAGTTCCCAGACAGCCTTATTGTAGAAAAACAGGGAGCAGAAACCTCAATTTTATTTTAGAAGTTTGATCTAGTAAGTATAATTGTTGTATAATATGGCTCCTGGTTGTTCTACCTTTTTAAATCCTTAATTCAGTCAGGACTTTTCACAAGGGCCTCTGGCAGACAAGTGCAACAGTTACCCCAGCTTTAATGTCCTTGCAGTTATTTGGAATACTTCAAGGCATTTGCTCAATTATCAATAAAGATTGTTGTCAGTTATCTCAGCTACATCAACACTGACAACCTGTTTCCTTTTTTTACAGACTTTGTACTTGACTTTTCTGGGCTTTGGGAGATAAGTGATTAACCACAAAGCATTCAACAGACACTTGGTTATCTATACAAGACTTTCTTCCAGAAAAGTCTGTGCTATTTTCTTTCTTGGCAGGGCAAAACCATGTTACTGAGGGCTTAAACATGGTTAAATTTCTGAGAATTATACAAATTCTTTAAGACTTTAGTGAGGTAATTATCTCCTTTCACCTGGAAAATTAGTCCTCAGACCAAGTTTTGTCCCTTTTAAAGAGTTCTATCAGATCTTCAAGAGTATTTTTCCTGCTATGTGTTCTTGAGGAATGGGTGCAGCAGCTCATTAAATACTTCTTTCTTTTTTCTAACTGGGAAGCACTTTTTCCTTTTTCATGCACCATTTCTACCTTCTACATTTTTAAATGAGTCAAGATCAGCAGTGACCATGGATTGCAGGTAAGTTTTACTGCAAGACCATGCAGCTACACACATTTTAGGACACCTTGTTTAACTATTGCTACCAGCCCAGTCTGGGATGCAGGGCAGAACATGCCATTTCACATGGTTTTTATTTTACCCAATGCATCCACATCCTTTCTTCCAGAACATCCCTATTTTGGGCTACCTGGACAAACGAGGACTGAGAGAATCCTGGTAAATTATAAAATTCCTCTTTCCTCCTGGCAGGCAGTACCTGGACTCTGCTAAATGTGATCCTGGGGAGATGTAACAGGGAAAACACACACACCCAACCATTCTGCCTGGGAAGAGGTGAACATTTGGGTCTCCAAATGGGCAAAGCCAGCTGAAATTCAGCCCTTCTGAGGTGCTTGGGTGATCACACCAGGCTGGGCTAACAACAGCTTGTTCCTGCACCACTGGAGAGTTTTGGAATAAAGTTTGCAACTTGGACTAAGAGGCGAACTCAGGCTTGCAGTTCATTTATAAAGTTATGGATATATAATGCCCATAAATTCTGTTAGTTAGCCCAAAGGAATTTTACTTTTCCTTTGAACAACTGCAGAATACAAACTGGGAAAGCTTCTCACTTACCAATAAATTATCAGAAATAGTTTTTTGAAGACAAGATACACATTTGATAGATTGGAACTGAGGTGACTCAGCTGGATGAAGCAGCTGAGATAGTTCAGGGAAAAAATAACAATGAATAATATTGACAACTGCTTTCTTTGCTACAATGGTAGAAAAATTCGTTTTAAGTCAGTATGTGTGTGTGTGTGTGTGTGTAAAGAAGAGAATCTGCAGAGAAGATTAAGCTGATGAAGAAATACAGATTGTTGACTACACCCAGATAGTGACAGGATACAGGGTTTTGTCACTCTGGACAAAAGAATGCAGCTCATAAATCAGATATGAGCACCACTGGGAGGGGGCAGCAGAAACCTCTCATGTTCTGGACACTTGTTTCACAGCACACAAGTCTGGCAGTGCAGCACTTCACTATTTGCAGCTGTACCAAGCAAAGTGTCTGCTCTATTCCTTAGCATAGGGGTTGTGAAAAAAATTATACAGCAAGAAGAAGAGAAAAGAGAAGGATGGATTTAGTGTTGTTTGCTAGAGAAGGAAGTTTAGAAGTAATTTGTTTCAATGTCCTTAAATGCACCATAAACCGAGAAGACAGTTTTGATTTACATCCCTAACATATTCAAAATAAAACTGAAATAGTTTAATTTTTAAATGGCAATATTTATGTTGCTTATATTGAATTTAAGTAATAAATCAAGGAAAATAATAAACACAGCAAACTGTTAAAAAATAAGAAGAGTACTGTTTTACCAGACACAGATTCTTACAGAGTACAAACAAGTTAAAAGGCTTTGAAAAAATAGACAAATTTTAAAATATATCATATTAGAAAAAATTTTAAAATATATAATAGAAGAAAAATAGTAAAATTTTAAAATTTATAATAATTTTAATAACATTACACTATAAGGTGAAGGATCCTAAATTTGTGTGACAAGTAATAAATCCAGTGCATGCACAATAAACAGGCCTGGTCTTTTTGGATCATTTAGGCAATACTGGAATAAATATTTTAAAAAGTATATGGAAATAAAGCCATAGCATGAAAAAAGCTTCTTGGAGAAATACTCAACATCACAATGTTTCAATTTTACAAACTTAAGGTTAAACCCCTTTAGGTAAAATGTATGCAATTTGAAGAACCCATGCTGAGTATTTCAGGACTTGCTTGTTTAAAACAAGACAAACCAGTCTTTGCAAGTCTGAAACAAGTCAAAGTAAAAAGAGAATAAAGCAAATAAAACTTTGATTTTCATCTTTTTGGCTATTTTTTTCCCCCTTACATTCAGCTTCTAAGCCAGTAAATAATTACCTTTGAGAGGGTCTAACAATTAAAGAATAACATTGATTAATTAGGAAAGAATGTGAGGAATACCAATCAATCCTAAAGACAGCTTTCCTTCTCCCACCTCAATCCCTTTGAGGAACAATGACTTTTTCTACCCTGTTTGGACGCCTTTAAAAAACATTGATATTCTTGAGCATTGACAGCAAAGGCTCTTGGTGAGCTTTGTTTGGGGAGGAGTGGGTGGCTGCTGGGAGAACAGATAGGATGTCAGGTGAAGATGGAATGCTGTGCCCTCTCCGACCAGCTGAAGGCTCTGCATGATTGTTTCCTTACAAATAAATACCTGTGGGTGTTGAAACAGCTCAGGGAATCTATCAAACAACACCCCTTCACTCTGCTGCTGCAACTCCAGAAAATTTATTCTCCTTTCAAAAGAATCTTGGCAGTAGTACCTGTAGGTGGTTGAGTAATTTAGAGGAAATCTGTCAAATCTACTTCCACTGACTTTAGCAATAGAATTCCCTAATTACTTTCAAAGTTGCTAAATGCAACAATTTATTTTCAGAATAGTCAGAAAGTTCTGAGCTTCTATTTTTTTTTTTTTTATTTTATCAACTTTTTAATAGGCTTAGTGGAAGAACTAGCTCAAAGAGTACATCTTATAATCCTGCAGCATTTCATTTAACTCTCAAAAAGGAAAAAAATGTCAGTGCTGTACACTGGTGGCAGCCAGGACTCTTCTGCAAATCTAATCCCACTTGACATAGGTGGATATTTAGCTGTTTTCTTACTGAGCTTGAAGAGGAGATATCTGAAACTAATCTTTATTCAAGTCTGTGTAGTACTATGTGGATTATTTACAGATTTTTTTTATGAACAATATAAGTGAAAACCTCTTTGCTTAACCAATAATTCTTAGTTGGGAATAACAGAACGATATTGAAAGCTCAGAAATTTGTTATAAACCCACTTACACCAGCAGAATGTGTTAGTGCCCCTAGACACAGGCACACATTCCATTTCCTCTGTTTAACAACTTTACCAGCTGAAGTGATTGAGGGTACATTTATTCACTCTCAAATGTGACACAGTTTGACCTTGCACAATCCCCAAAGAAGGCTAAATAGGCTGGGATTAACTGAAATAATCTCAGTGTGCCAATATCTACCTCAGATTGATAAAATACAGGAATGTTGGTCTCTGTCTGACACATTGTTAGAACTTGGTTCCAGCTGATCAGAATTATTTTTATGCCATCAAACACTGTTAGCCTGGACTAAGTGTTAAGACTTCCCAGTGTGTGAATTCTAAAAGCTAAAAAACAAAAGAGTGAAATCCATATTTCAGTGCAGAGACACATTACTTGCACAGGTGTTTGGTGGCAGTCCAGCGACAAAATGGATAATAAAATGGAAAGTAACAAATTCCTTTTGCCTCCCTGTCATCAACAAAGAATCCATGTCCTGTTTGGACTCACCTGATTTTGCAGAAGGCACCTCAGGACACAACTTATTCAAAAGGTGAACAGGTCTGTGGTCAATGAGGCTGAATCAAACCTGATTGGTAAATACAGTGGACAAAGATGTTGGACCCTGCTATAATTAAAACTTCATTAGTCCCAAAAGGTGCCTTAATTTCTAATTTGCAGAAGAATATCATCCCCCATCTATGCTCTTTTGACTAATATGTGATTGTTTAGCATGAACCATATTTCTCTAGCAAACATTCATGTTCAAACAGGCAGAAAGAAAAAACAATGCCAGTTCATGGTGAAAAACAATCCAGAAATTACATTCTCAGAGTATTCATTTAACTCCTCAGCACAATTTCAGGCAGATTTCCACCATTTACTGTCCTGTATTTATGATCTGTGCAGAAGGAATTAACAATGAAATGCTGATGACAAAGCACAGGACAGGGTTAGCAGAATGCCTCATCAGGAAATGGCCCATGAGTGGCCACCAAACTTAAAATAAGGCTCTGATACTCAGAAGACAAATTGTTTATAAATTACAGACCAAATTGAAGCAAAGCCAGAGGCAGCATCATTCTGGCTGCTTATAAAAAGGAAAATATTTATTTAGTTACTCTCTTAAACATTCTGTATCTGTGCAGCTACTCATCTTAGAATTGTCTATACAAAGATGGTTTAAATTACCAGTCTCCAACAACCTCAAGCACTTCTTTTTACTGAAATAAAACACTTAGACTGCTGAACTAGATAAACCCATACTCCATGCTGCTAGACAGAACTGTTGGTTCTACATCTTTTAAAAACACTTTTCAGAAGAATTTAGGGTTTCCATTCATTTCCCTGTGAAACACAAGCCTCTCTAGATCTAAATAAAGTTTAATTTATTCAAAATGAAATATGCCTCTTTGTAGCTTCTATCAATCAGGTGCCGCCCATATTAAAAGGGTAGAACCCCCTCTATTTAACATATCAAAATAATTTTCTCCCAAGATAAATAGCTCAGAGACAATTCCCCCGCAATGTTTATGAACAGTCAGCAGGAGCCATTTATGGTCTCATAATGCATAAATCAACTGCAGGAACCCTTGGTCAGAACGTGCAACACCACAATATCAACTCCCTGGGATTACAAAGCTTCCCTCTTCCCCTTTTACAGGTGTCAAACCATGGCAGTGATTTTTGGTAGTAGCTGGCAACAACTTCATCTATTTAAGTGATAATTATTCCTTAGATGCATTTAAACCTTAGCTTGGAATGCGGGGAATCATGTCCTTAACACAGTATTTAATGAAAAAGCATAAAAATAATTGAAATTCTCTTCCTTTCCCTGCCCTACACAATTTTTTTGGCAAGGCAAAAGAACTAATCCATACAGATAGACACACATGCCACAAAGTGATGGAAACAAACAAGGCCTGGAAGCATCAATGTTTGTTTTTTCACCGGGGCTTTTGCTCTCAGAATAATTACCTATGCACAAACTCTAGATGGCAACATTGCACTTACTGTATTACTAAAACAAAATGTCACACTGAGTCCCTACATATCCTCTTTATCAACATTTTATGTGCCACAGATCTATAGCCTCTTATTATAAGTGTAATGAAGCAGAAGTTATTGAAGCATTTTATTGATTGCTCAGATCACAAGTTTACTGTCATACTGAATTGGCACCTTACTTGCTGAAGCAAACTGCTGACACCTTTTTAAAAAAGTGACAACTACATCTATTTCATGACCAGAAATCCATTTTCATCTCTATCAAGACAAGAATGCAATTTTCACTTCATTTAACTGATGTTAGGCCTGCTCAAGGCATGACACTTGGAAAAAGACACAAGTTTAAGGTTCTTAAAATACTTCTGGTAACTAGAATGCAGCTAAGCTGTGGGAAAAAATCTCAAGCCTCACTCAAATCTATAAACAGCCCAACATTCTAAGAATCACTTAGCTGAACTATCAAGAGGGCAGCTTTCTATTTCAAAATTACCAAAACACTATTTTTATATTATTTTAATAGGAAGCCAGGGTGAAATATTACAGTTTTCATACTGAATCCTGCTCTACACAAATTTCACTTTAACACAGGATTATTTTGCCCCCTCCACACAGGGCAAACAGACACAAGAAAATCTATTTTTCTGTGACCTCTAAAGAAGGAAATAAAGATACTTAACATCTCTTCAAGAGCATGAGTCAGTGTCATACAAAATTAGAAAAAGAGAAGCTTCATGGAAGAGGAAACAAAAATAATTTAGGTCTACAAAAAGGAGGGGGGATGTTAATGAACAGAGGCTGTGATATTCGAGTTATTTTACGAATATATTCTTTCATAACCCGTAAAAACACAAATACAAAACTGTGTCGATTCAGAAAGCAAGTTAAAAATTTTGATGGAGTTCTTGTTTCCTTCAAATAACAGCTAATAATTATTATGCTGAGTTTATCCCAATATAATCTGATTTTCTGAAAAAGGCATTACAAACAGCATTACAAAAATTTTGATATAAATTTCTGATAACTCTGTGAACAAGTGTGGATATAGAAATTATAGGAAAAACATACAGTTTAAAAATACTTGGTAGTAGTGTATAATTTTATCAGTTTCTGCCAGGCAAACCCCCTGAAAATTATTATATCTACAAACTAGTTTGCATTTTATTCATATGAGGGGAAAAGAAAACAAATAAGTAATTAAAATTCTTACTGAACAATGTAATTACTGCAATCTGTGAAAACCAACTGAATAGTAGTGATAAATATGTTTCTTATAAAGCACAAAAAATGAAAAGTTACGGAACAAAGCTTTTGTTTGTATCTCACAGAGGTATTCAGCTTCCAGAACTTGAGTCAGCAGTTTCAAAAGAGTAACACAAGAAAATAGAAGAAATACAGACTTTCTTTTTTCCTTTGTTCTGCTGCTGGCAGTATTTCAATTCTTTTTTTTTAAATCAGTAATATTTTTTGCAGATCTGCACAGCAAAATGAGGAAAGCCTCCTAAATTATGATGTTTATTCACGTGGCTTAGAAAAAATTTTGGATATTCAGATTGAAGCAGTGCATTAAAGCTTGTTTACCCATAGCCAAACCAGCACATAACAGAATCAAGTCAATAATTTTATTCCCTTTTGTTTCCTTGTGGGTATTTTGCATACTAGCTCCATTACTTTAATGCAATGTAATTTGCTGTGCTTCCAATGATTAATTACTATTACTGTAAGTTCTGCTAGATCAAGCTAATGAACATTCAGCACAGTTTCCTGTCACTTCTCATCCCAGCTCAGTCCCCTCTTCCCCACACATATCACCAAAAATAAAAGCACACAGAGTAAAACCTCAGGAGCAGCTGTGTCTGTTAACCACCACATCCACATTTTGATAAACCCTTGTGAGTGCTCAAAGCCATCTAAATACTGATAGTGTTAGCATTCAAAAACACATAATCACAGGGAATTATATGCGGTGCTTTTTATTAAGAGCTCTGGGAATCGGGGTATATTCAACCCAAATCTGACTCCGGCCGTACATCCGAAATGATCGTGTTTTATACTCTATCGTTACATAACTTTCATGTTAATTATTAAACATATATTGTTCTATTGTATACACAAATTTAGCCCCTCTCTGAATTTCCAGCATAGTTTCTCACTATTCTTCTTATGGTTATATAATAATTACATTTAATTACTAAACAATCATCACATCTAACAATTATATAATTTATCATACTGCTTACGCAGGTGCAGTTGATCTGGGAATGCACAAAGCCTAACATTTCAGATTCTATCTTTAACTTTTTCCAGGGTTCCACTATCAATAGAAACTTGGGATTCTCAAATACTTCTACACCTACATCTTCCAGAGTGAACTCTCACTGTGGCAGGGAGATGTTCCTTCATTTACCTGCTCACAATTAATATTATTTAGCACGGGCCAGACCGGCAGCGCAACCCCAAATGAAGGAAACGTTTAAAAACCATTAATATCATTTTAAAAGGTATTTGAGCCCTCTCTTTTGGCCTCTGTTTGGCTGCGGCGGGCCGGTGAGTGACAGCTTCCCTGCTTGAAGCGCGCAGAAAGCACAGCCTTCCTCATTCACTGTCAGCTCCGGGGCCTTTTCACACGTCCCCTCCGCAGCAGTGTTTGTCCCCAAACACTGGGGCCCGGCACAATGGCATTCCTGCCCCGACAGCCCCGCTGCTGACGGGAATGCTAATGAGGGGAGCATCCCCCATCCCTCCCTGCGCCGCCTGCAGCCCCAGCCCTGCCGCTCCCATTGTTGCACCGCGCAGCTCGCTCGCGTTTACTTGGGAACAGGGTTTTTGGGGGTTTTTTTGGGTCCTCTGAAAGTATTTTTAGTAAGTGTTGTAGAGGCTTGGCAGGAAAAAAAATAAAAAGTTTTTTGGAAAAAGTCCCATGTGCTTTCCTCCAACTGCGTGCATTACATATAGAAGTGATTATATTATGTAAATAATTTTATAACTATATACATATTATACATATAAAATTAACTGCTTTTATGATCTAACAGAGTTATATAATTATATATGATATATAGAAAATTAACTGGTTTTATTAAATAAAATAATAATATAATTATACCTAATATTTATAAAATTAACTCCTTTTATGATATGTATAATATTATAATTATATATATAAAATTGACTGCTTTTATGATATATATAAGAATATATAAAATATGTAAAATAGACTGCTTTTATGATATATCAGAGTTATATAATTATATATATAACATATAGAAAATTAACTGCTTTTATTAAATAACATAATAATATAATTATATCTATTATATATAAAATTAACTCCTTTTATGATATGTATAATATTATAATTATATATATAAAATTAACTGTTTTTATTATATATATAATATATAAAATATGTAAAATAGATTGCTTTTACGATATTAAAGAACTATATAATTATATAAGATATATAGAAAATTAACTGGTTTTATGATATAAAATAATCATACAATTATATCTAATATATATCAAATTGACTCCTTTTATGATTCAAAATAATATTATAAATATATATGCAAAATATACTGCTTTTATGATATAAAATGGCAATATAAGTATATATAATATATAGAAAATGTACTGCTTTTATGATTTAATATATTATAATCATATACATAATGTACTGCTTTCATGATATAAAATAATATCATGATATCTACTATATATAAAATTAACTCCTTTTATGATTCAATATAATATTATCATTATATATAGAAAACGAACTGCTTTTATGATATATATAATATAATCATATATAAAATATGTAAAATTTATTGCTTTTATGATATTAAAGAATTATGTAATTATACATGATATATAGAAATTGTACCACTTTTATGATTTAATATATTATAATCATATATATTAAAATGTACTTATTTCATGATATAAAATCACACATATACTATATAGATACATATATAGTATATCTACATATATATACTGTATAAAATGGAATCATTTATAGTATATATTCATATATAATATATATAAAATGTACTGCTTTATGATATAAAATATTTATATAATTATATGTAATATATATCACATTAGCTGCTTTTATCATATGTAATAATTATATGATTATATATAACACTATATATAACACTAACTGCTTTTATGATATAAAATAACTATATAATTACATATACTATATATAAAATTGCCTGCTTTTATATAAAATTACCTGATTTAACCCCCAGATATATTTGGGGACCCCAGAAATTCCAACAGATGCCTACACAGTATGTTTAAAACAGCAAGGCAAAAGGCTGACCTCTGCAAAATTCATAGTGGAAGAATTCTAACAGAAGTGGTGGCTAATTTTTTTTTTGTTTTTTCGGTATTAGCTGCATTTTACCCTCCCAGAATTCATGACATTAAAATGTCAACATAAGCTTTGTGACAATTTAGGAAAGCTTATGGCTCATTATAGAAATATGCAGTTCTAGAAAGGAAAATATAGAGGATTTATGCAGTATAGTGTTTGTGCTTTTTTTTTTTTTTAAAACTTTCTCACTGATTTAAAGAAAAAACCAAACCAGTTCCCAGCACTCAAGTGTTCCCTGAGTTGCACCTGGTTTATTTTGCCTGCATTAATGTCAGGGAACACTTGGAAGCTCTCCCTGTCTCCTGTGAGAGGCTCCAAATGCCCCAGCAAAGGGGCAGGGGCTCCTCACCCTGCCCTTCCCTGGGGCAAGAGGCAGCTCTGATATAAAGACAACGCTTTTTTAAGTCAATACATGCATTTTTGACTGAAATCCAGGTGGACTTAACAGAAATACATGTGTTATAGAATTATGCATATTAGCATATTATTATTTGTATGTGCTACTTGATTTCTGCAGGCAGACAAGTGCCTCAGCAGAGTGATAGTGAATCAAAGAATAGAACTGCTTTAAAATCTGCTTTGCCCTTTGATTTACATGAAAAGACAAAGTAAACACAAATAATTCGGGTGTCCAAAGAGCACAGAGACAAATGGAAATGGAGCAAATCTATTTGATGCTGGCAGGCAGTGGCTGGATGTTATATTGGTGTGAATTCTGTGTGCAGCCACCACAGCACTGCCCTGCCAGGCCTCAGCACAACAGGACAAAGTCTGAATATTTTCCTTGAATGTCCTGGTTTGTTTTTAATGTGCCTCTAACCTTGGGTCTCTCTCACAGCACAATGTGCTCGTTACAAAAAAAAACTTTATTCAGACAAGGTCAACATAAACAAAAAGGTGTAAGAGCACAGTGAAAAGAATTGCTATACCTACAGCTGAAAAAAACCTCATTTGCCATAATGACTTCATTTATGCTCAGTACTAACACAACTTCAGTGAGAAAATGGCTGGAAAAATTAACAGAGAGACACTTTACACTGAATTATATGTTGTATCTTATCTTTAAAGTAATATAACTCAACACAAGATTTTGGCACATTAACTGCACGAAACATTTAACATCCTTGTGCTGTAAAATTTTCATTTGACCACTTAATTCAGTTTGAAATGTTTATTAAAATATTTTCATCTAAGATGTTTCTAGACTGTCATAGCTATACTGACATTTATCCTCATAATTTGGACTCCTAAATGTTACAAATGTCCAAGCTGATTATATAAGCATATACCTATATGCAAGGCTTTCATTATGAACAATCATTTGTAATCAGAAGAGATTGGAAATCCACTAAAATGGTTTAATTTTTCTTGTCATGTACAATTTCCTACTGAACACTGACAGATAATCACCAGAGGAATGGTTAGCATAGAGCTAATTTACTGAAGTGCCTTTATATATGTTTTAAAGAAAGAAGTGAAAAGTAGTCAATAAATGACTTTCATGTGAATTTATATTTAGAAACTGTTGTCTTTTTTGTTCAACTAATTGTCATTCTACTTGCTAAATACTTGTTTGCATTATATATATTTGTATTTATTTAGGAGTTAATGTTATGTTTTAAGGCATTGGAAAGTAGTAGATTTCAGTTTTGTGACTTTTGTGACCGGCAACTTCGTCTTAAAAGGTTAGAACTATCAACAAAATGTGTCAAGATATTTGCCACTTTTTAATATGCTGCCTAAGACACATTCTGAACAAGTTTTTCCCCTTTCTTGTTTCTGTTTCACACGCCCTCTCATTTTTGGTTTTTTGTTTGATTTTTCCTGGCTGAGCACTGTTAGTTCTGGAGAGGAGCAGGTCTGGTTTCTCTGTGTTATACTGCCTAAGACACATTCTGAACAAGTTTTTTTCCCCTTTCTTGTTTCTCTTTCACACACCCTCTCATTTTTGGTTTTTTGTTTGATTTTTCCTGGCTGAGCACTGTTAGTTCTGGAGAGGAGCAGGTCTGGTTTCTCTGTGCGGACCTGGCAGCAGGAGGTGCTGTATAAACAGAGTGAGTGACACCGTGCCTGCTCCTCTCCTCCCCCTTCCTTCCTCCAGCCTGGAGCTGCTCATCCTCAATCCTGGGGCCAGCAGCACTTGGGAATCTCAGCCTCCCCACTGCCTGCTGCATTTCATTCTTGCCTTCAAAACCTTTTTGGCTCCTATTTTCACCTAGTCCTTAAAAATACGCACATTCCTAAGCACGTAAATGAAATTATGTTGCTGTGCTCAGCGAGATCAATGTTTTCTCACTTATGTTTGCTAAAATTTCAGTAATAAAAAATTGCTCCTAAACTGTCAGACAGGATAGTGAGTATCTGTTTTCCACTGCTTTTTCTAATTGAAAATGCACCTCTGGTATGTTTGTTTGATGGCATACATATAGAAATTAAAATAATGAGGTTTTAAAATACGATACATTGATTGAATTTTTCATGACACTGTGCCAGCTGTACTTAGAATCATTTTATTTATTTATAACATGTTTCAACTGAATCATTATTTAAGTTAGTTCAGAGCAGGAAGACTTTTGAGACAACTAAAAGCTGTCTGTGCAGAACAGCAGTGAGAGCTGATGGCTTTAGAGAATTTCTACACAGGGATTTCCATCAGGGAATTCCACACAGAATTTCCATCCCGGCTCAGCAAAAATACAACCCGTGCCATCCCACACCACCAGAGAGAGACAGACACAATTAACTCCTCTACTGTGGGCTCTGCAATCACAGGACAAGCATTTCCTTCTCCTAACAGGCACTGCAGCCTCTCCAGCATGTGGCACAGCTGGTTTTACACAATCAGTACATTTGAAAAGAAAAACAGACAAGCAGACTTGTAAAGAGTGGGGCAACTCACCTGTTTGCAACACTTTGCAGGATTTACTCGTTGGTGCAGGGCCAATAGAACTCCTTGGATGTAAATCTCTGCTCCTGAGAGGCTGAAACCTTTTCTCTCAAAGACCCAAACAGGTCCACACAAAGGTCTGATGACATTTTGCAGGCATCTGTCAAAAGCAGAGGAGCTATGCAAAGAAAAGAAGAAAAAGAGAATAAAACCCCCACCAAACAAGCAGCAGAAAATGCATTCTTTTGACCCAACTGAAATATACAGCCTCTAACACAGCCTCGGCACCAGAACTAACTCTTAATATCTATTATTTATATCTGACCTGGGTTAAGTCTTGGAAAAGCAACTCCTGCATTTCTAGTGGCCACCATGAAGGAGGTATTTATGTGCAGACACCCCCAGGAAAGGCTGAGCACACCTGAGTAGCTCTGAAGTGTGCCTAACTAGCTGTCGTGGTGTGCACTGATTGCCTTATCTTCTCATTTATCACAGATGAGTTGGAACCAACCTTGCTGAAACCCACTTGCTTTGTCCTGATCAAATTGCAAGATCCATGTTGTTTCTGTACACAGTTTGCTGTTCAGGGGCTGACACACACCCACAATATTGCAAAGGTAACGTTCATAAAATAGAATCAAAGCTCTCAGAAGCTGTTTTAGTATAAACTCCTCTCTGCCACCACCTAAAAACCGACTTCTAACAAATCAAACTGCTCAGCGTGGCTGGTTAATAACAAGAAAGGTCAAATGAAAAGAGAAATAAAATTGATTTATGGCAACGCTCTCACCAAGATCTTTTCCTTGCTGCTCTTAGATTTCCAGTCACTGCAAAGGTTGAAAGGATTCTCTCAAAGGGGCCTAATGGCAATATGTGAGATAAATAAGGAATTGTTATTTTGGCTTCAGGCATCACTAATGTGCACGTGCTCTGCACACATTTCTCTGTAAAATATGCAGGCCTTCCTTATACAGCAAAATAAAATAACATTAAGCAACACTTCAGGGGAGGGGAAGGAACCACCAAAATCTGATTTTATGAGCAATAAAATGAAATAAATTCATATAAAGCACATGAACAATGCAAACAAAATTATATGTATATAATTTCCCCATCTAGTCAATGTGCGGACATAAAGATTCACATTAGCTGTGCTGGTATAAAAAGTGGATTTCCTAGGAACATAAAGACTGACAAAGAACTGCAGATTTTGTCAGACAAAATACCAGAGGAGGTGAATTCTATATTTTGTTAGAGTAGGAGATGTGCTCCATTTAGGTATAGCAAATATGAAGCCTCAATAGCTATTCACTCAGCTGTGAGAGCAGAGCCTGAACCAAGGCCTCAGTTAAGGAACTTTCATATGCAAGTTCTTTAATAACTGCAGACTTTTGGACAGACAAAGAAGGAGCATCTCATATGGTTAAATTTGTCTTCAAGGATAAAGAAACAGGTAATGATGCAACAGACTGTATTTTGCCTCTGCTACAGTCAACGTATTTCAGGAATTATTTAAGCACATGGTTAAGCAAAAAGTGTTGATTTTTGTGAAAGGCATTACTTTTTTTAAAATGATGTTAAAGTCCAGGTCTTCTGATTTCCACAATTTCATAATAAAATTTGATCATCTAGTCAGTAATTGCATATATTCTCATACAAATATACCTGAGAGCTTCCATATCATACACTTGCCTTTTATCTAAAGGGAGACCAGATTTGAAATAAGACAGAAGATTCATTGAACAGGTTAATATGGATATTAACCTACTCTAATGATTATCTCATTTAGTATTAAAGAGCAATACTGCAAGACTTTTAAAAAATATTTCATCAAAGCAAATATCCCAAACCAGAACATATACACAACAGACTATTAAATACTTGCTTTTAAAACCTGATTTCTCAGGATATGGCCATGCAATTGAACATGAGCAAAAATTATCTCAAGATGACAACAAGTGAATAATAGTTTTTCAGACTATTCTATAATATACTATTCTATTAATACACATTAATAGACTATTCTAATAATACACTTCTCATTCATGGGAGCCAGACATTAAATTAAGTAGATTAGGTGAGATAATGAATGAGATTTGACCAGGAACACTGGTAGGGGTGAATTTACTTCAGTAAACAGCATCAGAATAAAATCTATGTTCCATGTTATGTGATAAGAAGTGGTTATAGTATTTCTTGGTTTAAACAAAATAAAAGGATGAAGATCTAATCCCAGTGATGTCTTTGGAAGGTTTGCAAATAACTGAAGTGAACTTGGTTTTTATTCAGTTCCTTTTAGCTCAGCTACCATAGGATAGACTTCACAGAAATTAACATAAAAACAAGTAGCACTGATTTTCTGAGTGCAAACTGGAACATAGCTGTGGAAAAATGTTTGTGTACTGGCACTGACTGTTACATTTGAAACACCAATTATAATACTTACAATACTTTCGTTTTACCACAAATTATTTGAATATCAGTGTAATGCACCAGTGTTGGCTCACTTTTTCTGAAGGACCAGAGAGGGAGAGAGACAAGATCTGCTGGGGTAGCTTGGAATTTAAAGATTCAAAGGGTCACCTCTTTCAGACACAACTAGCACCCAAATTACTCAGCAACACTGACTATCAGACCCAACTAATTTTCTATAAGCAATAAACATTTCCTTAAACTTCACTGACTTTATCCACAATGGTATTTACTTCATGCCACACTCAACCTTATTGCTTCCAGATTCATAGTCTCAAAGTGCTTGTATTCTTGCTTCCCCCCCCATTCTTAATAATCAAAATATCAATGATATTAAGTTATTAAGTATCCAATGCAGTACAAAAACATGTGCCCAGAAAGGATAAAGGTAGAACAAGAAAGCAATCACTTCAGAAGAGTACACTTTCACTGAGACATTCCATACCTTTATTCTGTATGGTGATTCCAGAAGATGCCCAACACATAAAGTCCTCAAGATAGATTTAAAAAAAAAAAAAAAAACCTCAGTTTTTCAAAAATTCTCCCTACTTTAAGAACATTTCTGTTGTTCTTATTTGGAGTTGATGTAGGTATGCGAGAATAATTTCCAATGAAGCTACTTCCAAACTTGCATTCATTTTGGTGATTTACTTAAAACAAAGAAATAATTAGGCTGAACTATCACCTTTTAAAAACTGACAGAGTATCAGCAATGACTTCACAAAATAGCTCACAACTCCACAGGAGTGCTTTAACACAAAGCAATCTACAAAGCAAGGTGAAGAGAGCATACAGGCAAAATTTCCAAAAGATTTGCAAATTTGTTGTGAAGTCAATTACAGCTGATCAAACATTACAAACTGAGCTGTGAGGCAGGACCAGGAAGGTCAATAACAGCAAAATAAGGTAAATTTAACCCTTGCAGGAAAGTGCATGGGCAGACTTTCAGGAACAACTCATCATGGTGTGTCCTGCAGGAACGTAGAGGACAAAGGAAGGTAGCCTTAAGTTATGGAAAACACTTTAAATGATAGGCAAAATCCCTTTTCTTTCTAACTTTCATGCAGAATTTAAAATCCTGCATTAGAACCAAACTGCTTTTTTTCCCCTCTTTTAATGAGTAATTCTCCCCATTGCAGCAGTTCCATCTGCTGGAGTCAGCAATGAGTAAAAGGACAGTACCCAAGGAAGTTTGCTCCTCAGCTAAGCTGAGCGGTGTAAATACACCCTGATTGTTTTTATTCTCCCCCTTATTGATTTTTTGACTTCAAATCACATGACAAACATCGAATTTCCTCGAAGAAAATAATTGTTTCACAGTGTAATTTTACACTCCTCTGAAGAAAAGAGATGTGAAATTTTCCCTAAAACAAAACCCAGGGATTTTAAATTGATGGAGAAAATATCATGATACCACTGTGGCAAATGGAAGAGAGAAATCTGGAAATTTTTTTACCTTGTCTTGTCTTTAAGCTTGCTGAAAATTATAAGACTAAGTTTTCTGAAATAGAGTGACAGAAAGGATGAAATCCAGTAGGGTATCCAAAAAAAGTAAGCAGAATGTCTGTAAAGGAATGGGAAAATCACTCTCTGGCAATTTGCAATCATCACCAGTGGACTGCAAAAAATTAAAATCAAATAAACCAAAATTCAGTTTGTTAACTTTCTTCTTACTTAGAACCATGACCCTACTGGAGCACAGACATCATTTCTTATGGTATTTATTATATTGTGCTGAGTTCCTTTCTCAATCAATTTCTCTTAGCAAACAAGGTACCAAATGGCTTTTTTAATTTTTTTTTTAAGCAAATAGCAGTATCAGAACAACCAGAAATAAGTCATGAACATTTATTTCCATTAGGGGACACACAGATCTTTCAATATGACCAAAATACTAAAAAGTCTTTTTATACTTCTTAGTGACAAAGCTTTTTTCCTGAAGGTACTTTGGTACTTTCAATATACCCTGTACACTGTATATAAATACATGTATGTATATACGAGTGTGTATATAAATATATATATATATATATATCACTAAGGGCATTAGATTGAATTTTGAATTGGTGCCCACAGTGCTTCATGTTTCTAATTTTTAGCATCCATGATTTTTAGCAATAGATGGCAACTTCTGATTTTTAGCGACCATTTAGCAGTTCCTTGTCCAGGACAACTGGCACACACTGTCCAAAATTGTAATTTGTATAGGGAAACAATGATGGAGACCATGCATTTTCCTCTGTTGCCTAAATTACATCAGGGTGTTTTTATTCAAACACAAACTAATCTACCAGCTGCTGTGTACTTTTGTTTATATGCTCTATGTCAAATCCTATTGTCCCCAAGGTACTTAGGAGAGATGCTTTAGCAGTCATTTTCTTAAATACTGATGCCTATCCGAATTTGGATTTTTCCACCATTGAGCAGCATGACAAGTACACGATTGCTGTACTTAAAGCAATCTTTCACAGCTGCTTTGCTTTCCCAGTGATCCCATTAAATTGACGGCATATGCCTGTGGGGTCTGCAGTGTTACAATTCTGCTGAACAAGATGTTGATTGTACACTACAAATTCCTACAACACAACTTGGCTTTTTTTATTGTGGGGACCACTCCTCTGGTCATCCTTTTGTTTGTTTTGGTTTTTTACCTGAGCAAAATCAGATTTAAAACCTTGTCCATGGCCGTGCCCTTTACTGAACAGCTGGTTGCGTTAATGGGTTAGAAGTGCAAACTCTAACCCTGGGTGGTTAGTAGGCATGAAAACCTACCAAGGCTCCTCAGTTCCTAAAATGAGCATGAGTCATGTCTTTCCTGGACTGAAGGAAGTAGCTGTGCATTAAATATGCTGGCACATCTTCTGCTTGAGCAAGTGGACCAAAATGGTGTGAATTGTTAATGCCTTGCTGCTTTGGTTCACGGCTTGTGATTGATCATTTGTAACTATATCTACTCCTTGTTCCATGAAATCAAGTATGGAGTAATGGGTTCATCAGATTTTTGGGTTAAATTGAGAGTGAAGAGGTACTGTGTGTGGAAATAAGAGTTGCCATGTTCGGGGCTGGCCTTGTAACAGCATGGAATCTAAAGGCGATATTCAAAACCACTTCACTCATCACACGCTTACTGATTCTGAATAGGGTCCATTTGCAGGGGACATTTGGGAGTTTTCCAATGCACTTTATGCCTCTTTCTTCACTTCTACCACCCTGCACATCTTTTTTTTTAACTAGAACAGCTTATAACAGGTCAGAGTAGAAAATTAATAGATTTAAGTAACTTGCTATGTATAAGTTAAAATAGGCTGGGATTGAAATGAGCGTCCTGCTAATTAATGATGCTACCTAAATATCGTCAGGCTAAAAGAACTTGGCAAAGTTTTACTCAGGTGAAAGAATGACAATCTCAGATTTTGTAGAAACTTATTTTTCCAGGCAGCAAAAGAGAGCTACACAACCTGAACTTTCACTCCTCAATCCTTTCATCGTGTGCAGGAATGGCACACACTTGCAGACATTAGAGCACAGCTCTGTGACTTTGCAAACAGCAGTGTGTGGGACCACAGCAAATCCAAGCCAACAGCAACCAGAAGTGACAACTTGTGATGGCCTGCAGGAGAGTAATCACACACAGTGTCTCCACAGAACAAGAAAGGTAATGAATGTCAAACTTGCTGCCACGCTCACACTGCTCTGTTTGGGCAACAGAAACCTTCCCAGAATCACTGTGCTGCCTCAGCTCCTCTAGGTAAATTCCACCAGCTCAGAATCAAACACAGCAAGGGGTTTCCCTGTTTTAAAACCACCTATGGAAGTGATTTAATTCCATGTGAATGTTCAGCTTGGAATGAATGAATCACTCTGGTCACATGAAACTTACATCTAGGCTTTCCATCTGCTCTTGTGCTGAAGTTCAGAGACAAAACTGAAATCTGGACAAATTTAAGACCAAAAGAGAAACATGGAGTAACAACAGGTGCTTTGCTCCTCATTTAGGAGTAAAGAGAGACATGGAAGGGAATTAAATGAAAGTGCAGTGGAAAGGAGTGGACTGCATGTATACATCTGTGTTTGAGATAATTATAACTTGCTTAAGACAGAAATACAGCAGTTCAATTTCATTTCATGAAATCTGGGGCACACAAGATTCTCCATCTCTCTTCTTTGATATTTATCTTGATGAATGTAAGCACAGCACAAGCCTTTAGCAATCCAGTCCATGCCCAAGCTCTGTCATTAAGAGTTTTGGGGTGACTTCACCCATGAAATATTGGGAAAAACAGAGCCATCACAAATGAAGAAGTTGCATTTTTAAACTAATTTTGAAAACATCCCATCTTTTTCCCCTCTTTTCTCCTTCTGCCTTTTTGTGAGCACCTTGCTGAGGTCAAGTTTCTATATCTCAGTATTACATCAGGCTTTTTTTAACTATTTGGACTAAAAATTACTTTGTTGGCTCCTTATTGTTATTGGGAAGCCTTCCCACACTTACACAAGGAGCTGTGCCACAACCAGAAGATGTTCGTCAAGTCTATAAAGTCTTTTACAAAAACCTAATAATTTTCCCAGGTATTTCCTTTTTTAAATGCTGACCAACCTCCAGATGCTCATCTCTGTTTCCAAAACATCCAGAGCTGAATGATTTACAGAAATCTACACAGATGCAATTGCATCAGTCATTGAGAGGCTGAGAAGGCTTTCTCAGCCCCAGCGTGCTCAGAATTGTTGAACACAGGTCATTCTGACCCCTTACTGCAACTCACCTGGTGACTTCACAGGCTCACAGAATGCCTGAGCTTGGGAGGCATTTCCAGAGGTTTTTCTACCCAAATTCCTGCTCCAAGAAGGCTCAAGCAACAACACATTGGCCAGGGTTTTCTGCAGTGTATTTTGAATATCTGTCAGCATGAGACTCCAAAACACCTTTGGACAAACTCTTCAGTGTCTGAGCAACTCACAGTAAACTTTTTTCCTCTTATGCTGTAGTAGAATTTTCCACACATCAGTTTTTGTCCAGTTTTTTGCTTCTTATCCTCACTCACTGAATTTTACTGGGAAAAAATCAGGATGCATGTTCTTTGCTCCCTGTCAGCCCAGCCTGTACTTGTGGATTGGATTATGGCTCGAGTTTCAGGCCTTGGCATTTCCCTTTCTTGGACTTTATGGGATTCCTCTCTACCTATTTATGCATTCTTTCTCCAGCATTTACTCTAATATACATAAGTTCACTAAGACTCATAAGAACAACACATATTGCCTAGTTCAATACATGTTTAACTTAAGTAGAAACTACTGGAAGAAAATAGATCTTCATGACTCTGACCAATATCAATTTCATTCTGGCAAAAGAATCACTCCTAGTGAAGCACAGTTTAAAAAAACAAACTACCTATGAAGGGATATTTTCAGCTTTCAAAACAAACAACTCCAGATACTATTCTAAAATATCACTAAAAAGCAGAGGTGGTTTTTCCTGTTCAACCAGATACTTGTACTGCCAGACAGAGAAAGAGGAAAGCTTGATGTCATGACATTTTTTTGTATTTTTATTGATTGAGTCAAGGAAAGGTGCATTATAATGGAATTTAGTGCAGTTTCAGTGCCAGATTAATAAAAACTTTTTTTAAAAAAATTTTTCCTGTTTGTAATTTACTGTCTACACAAAACAGTATAAGGTAGGTACATTGACTGTGACAAATTCAGTCAGTTCTGTTGTGCTTTCCAATGGAGAATTGTATAGGTGAGTAGAACTGAGTGTGGAGCATTTAGTTTTACTGAAGTATCAAATTTTAATGAAAAAATGTAAGATCTTTCTACTATAATATATATGTAATAATGCAGCCTAACAGTAGGCATTGATGGTAATACTAGAAATATACTGCATATAATACATAAATTGAAAAATTACACTGAAGAGAGAACTATTTTCATCACATGGAGTAGGAAGGCAGGAAGGAGTAGTAGTGGGCTCTTTTTACAGTTCTTTTTACAACAGTTCTGACAGTCCAGTTTCTCCTCAGACAATTTCAGGGACTATTTAACTGAGGATGTCATGCTCTTCTTATTATAAATATTTTAATGACCATGCCCTACATTTCTTTTAATAACCAAGAGCATATTAATTTATTACCTTTGATCTGAAAGCAGCTGTAAACTTTGAAATAGCCAGAAAATGTTCATAATTAAGGCAGCCATCTCTCTTCCTAAAATGTGGCCTAAAACTCTGCTTTGCTTCTCAGAAAGTGATTAGGACTAGAAGAGAAAAAAGCAGACTGCTTGCAAAAACATTTCTTGTGGTGCAAAACCTAAAGAACACAATGCTCCTTTTATTAATTTACAAATGCTATGTCTTCCATACATATTTCCTCCATGATAGGAGGATTATTTACAGACTGAATTTACTTATTTAAAGTCAGGTACTAAAAATCTTTGGTGTCAAAAACAGCGACATTCATGAATAAGGGAAAAAACAGCCATGGAGATATATTTTAAAATGCCTAATTAAGTTCATAGTGTAAGGATACAGGTATTTGCTAAAACTAACCATTAAAGAAAGCTCAGAGAAATAATTTTTAGCCCCCTTAAACAGAGTTGGAATGATGTCTTACTTATAGACCACATACAAGGGTGGAAGACAGAAACTTTGTGTGTGCTATTCCATTGAAACTGCAAGCAAAAGCTTTCATACCAATGCAGCACCCACAAAAGACAATCAATCTCTGAAAACAGATCAAAACCATGCAAATATTAAAATCCTAGAATAACACAAAGCAATAGCTTTAATCACAAGCTTATTCACTGACTATTTGTCATTTTCAGTTCTATTTAAGGGCACCAACCCACACAAATTATTAAGAAAACAGGATTCACTTTTCAGTCCAAGCCCTCAATGTAACAAATGCAATACCTGTCCTACAAATATGGCTTTATCATTAATGACAAATTACCAAGAAAAAAAAGAATCTGGATTCACTTCTCAGTGTAAGCCCTCCATGTAGTAAACAGAATATCTGTCCTACAAACATTGCTTTACCACTTATGACAAATTATCAAAAAAAAAGAGCCTGGATTCACTTTTCAATCTAAGCCTTCAATGTAGTAAATGCAATACCTGCCCTACAAATATTGCTTTACCATCTATGATAAATTACCATATAAAGAGTCTGGATTCACTTTTCAATCTAAGTCCTCAATGCAGTAAATAGAATACCTGTCCTACAAATATGGCTTTACCGCTAATGATAAATTACCAAAAAAAAGAATCTGGATTCACTTTTCAGTGTAAGCCCTCAATGCAGTAAATGCAATACCTGTCCTACAAACACTGCTTTACCACTTACGATATTGCCAGTTTTTTCTCCACATACCTTGTGTTAGTATCTCACTGGAGAAGCAAGATTCATCCTCAGGGTACCACTGTCCCAGTTGAGATGGCCACAATTTATAGAGCCATCACACAATTCCAGAAAGCTTCAGCCCATGCAGAGAAACACCAGGAGACTTTAGGAGGCTGCAAGCTCTGCTTGCTTTTTTTTTTTTTTTTTGTTCTTCAGCCCAGCCTTTTATGCCCTCCTGTTGATGCCCTGCCCCCGTGTGCCCTCTGTGTGATTGCTCAGCACCCCTGGGCACTCCCTGGCTCCTCACCTTCAATGGCAGTCACCTGTCCTGCACAGCTGGAGACAATTGGGGATCAGCCACAGCCCCACTCCCAATCACCACAAACTCTGTGCTCACATGCAAAACTTTAAAAATTAAAGGTGTTAGCAAAAATAATTAAAATCTAGTTCTTTAACAACCTTTAAAAAAATCAAAAAAGGCATAGGATAAGCCCTAAACACCTACAAAGAAAACATTTACCACTAAGAGAACAAATGCCTTGGCAAAGCAATCTGTGCTCTAGATAAAATGCAGACATGCAGAACACAGAGCTGTCAAGCATTAGATTTCCAGAAATTACTTCAATCATTTCAAGTCTAGCATTCTACATAGGCAAATTAATTACAAACACAAGAAATTGCAATCAAGTCTATTCCAGCAATAACTCTAGTCATTTTCGTGTTCAGCATTCTACATATACAAATTTATTAGAAATGCAAGAAATTGCATATTCCAAGTCATCCTGGGGGGGAGGGCGTGAAGGTAGTTGCAGGTCAAGCAAAATGTCTCTTACCAAATGAAAGAATATGAACTAAAATGAAAAAGTTAAAATTTTATTTTTTTAGAAAAAATTAATTTTTTTAATTTAAAAATTTTAAAAAGGAAAAAAATTAAATGCTTTTCAAAAATAAATCTAAATCTCAAATGCTATACACATACATGCAGCAGCAAGATCTTCTTGTAAGACTTTACTTGTAAAACATAAAACTAATACTGCTATAAAATCTAATTGTTTAACCAAACAGAAAGATGACTGTGTTGAGCAAAATTGTTTGTGTGTAGATGTGGACCACAGAATCCACCATATGGTAGATTCTATGATTCTACCATAATCATGGTAGAAAACCAATTTAATGGAGCAATGTTTTAGAACTTTGTGACTTCAGCAAGACTCCCTAGCAGTGGGAATTGTGCGGCCTATATTTAAATTAAACTGGGTTCTGCAGAGAGAGGGGGGCTTGGTTTTCCCTATTATTTTTACTCTGGCAGTATATTTTGTCTAGAGAATGTCTGCTTTGAATAAAATTACCATGCTAAACTCTAGAAAGGTCACAATTTCTTAATTTAACTTCTGATTCCAACTGAACTTCCAAATGTAGTGATTCTCATTAGTTTAACTGTTTAATCCTAATAGCTTTTAATAAAAAGTGATTTTTCACTTTTAATTCTGCCAGCAAAGATAGAAACTCACCTTTAGAAAACTTTAGAACAACATAATCATGTTTTGGCTCAATGTGTACCATCACAACAGGGAACACCATGAGCCATTTCTTGTGGCCACAGCATAATTCTAAATTATGTTTACTGTCCATGCCCACATTGTTCTGGTTTTTCCTAGTCATGCATTACAGCTGGCGTTTTAGAGAGAATCCTCCCACCTCTAAGATTTTATGCTGAACCAAATTTTCAGCTTGAACAACATAAAGTCATATAGCTCAATCAATTTTAAACTTGCATTTCTTGATAGCATTCTTTTAAATACTGTTTTCTTGCTACACTTACTTTGAAATAAATGATTATTGAATATTTGGCTTACCTCCCTCCAGTTTGTACAGAAATCATAATACTTGAGCATATATACAATAGCTGTTTTATTTTGTGCAATACTATTCAGCCAATGCAAAATTATGAAGGAGATGAATCATCACTGTAGAAGTTGTGTGATTAAAGCAGAAACTGTCACTGAAGTGATGCTGCTGAAATTACCTGTCATTCTTTGAAAGAAAGTCTGAGAAAGATAGTGTACAAGTTACTTTTTGCTGACAGAAATGGCAATACTTTGACCAGGAGAAATTCATTGTTCATGGAGCTGTGTTGAAAAGAAGAGGCAAGAGGAAAATACTAATGGCATTATTCAGCCATCACTCCTGCCTCAGGTCAGGCAGGGCAAGATCCTGAGCTGTCTTTTTCAAGGTGCTCATAGACAACACAGAGGAGAAAAATTTACAAATCTTGTACATTTTAAAAGGAATGTCCCCTGTTTCAAAAATCCCATGTTCAGCTGCAATGACACATGTTCAGTTGTGGAAAATGCCTCTCTTGCCTCGGTAAAATGCACATTCCACAACTGACACTGCACCCCAAACTTAGGAGAGATTCTGCCTGTCCAAAGAGATCCCATTTAAAATAAGACAAAGAGAATACAACATCAATAACATTTTTGGGGTTCTTTTCTTTTTTTCCTTTTTTTCTTTCAATTTTGACTGTAGTTACAGTATCTTCAATGCTGTTCTAACATAATCATGGAACTCTCTTGACGGGGCTGAATATCACCCAAGTTAAAGTTCCATATATTCCCCTCCATTTGCCCATTTCTGCACATATTTGCCATATTTAGGCCCAAATGCCATGTTTCTTACCCAGCTTTAACTCAGAATCCCCTTCATTGCAAGAGAGAATGGAAGAGGGGAAAACATGCAAATATATTACGATTTATGACAATGGGGTCAAGGTCCTCCAACAGCTGCAGTTTCCAACTCTTTTCACCTAAAGGTTCCTTACTTTTCTAGGCTGAAAATGACCATCTAAAATAGATTTGGGAGAATCAGGTTCAAGTTTAAACTGCACAGTATTTTAGACTTTTTTTGGACTTTGGTGAGACAGAAAAAAAATGTTTCATACACTTATTTTCAAATATAAAACTAATTAGGAAAAAATATATATCTTGTCTATATATCTATGTATCTTGTCCATACATAACTATATATCTTGTCTCTCCTTTCAAATTTTTTAAACATGCTTAACATTTAGTTTTAATTGCATAAGGACAGGCATTTTCAGCATGAAAATTCTTTCAGTGAATTCTGAATCCTCTTTGCTATAGATCAGTGTACTGATTGCTTTGTTGTGGGTGTGGAGCTAACTAAGTAGAGATGGGAGGGAGGCTGTGAAGATTGTACAGCCTGGTAAATCTGCTTTTTTGAGAACTGAAACAGAGAGAAAATTGTTCAGTGTGTCTTTTTCCCCATTCTTTCAGTGACACAGATCTAGCAGAAGTGAAGTGAGAAAGTCATCCCTTTTTTCAGGGTTTTAGAACACAGAGAATCAAACATCCTTCAGTCTGAAAAGAAATATTTACTGGAAATGCAGAAACAAACACACTTTTCACACAAAAGCAACAATCTGCTGAGCATTTGCTTATTATACATTGAAAACCCCCAGGTTTAATAGTTTAGTTTAAATCATGCTAAGTCAATGACACTGCCAAGGGAAGGAATAAAGTCTCAAATAACAAATAATATTTGTATTTAAGGGGAAAGAAAGTGCTCTGCTTCTGATACATTGGTGATTTGACTGCATCATAACTGGTGTTGCTCCAGATTAGGGCAGTGTGCTAGGAAATTATCAACATATGCACCATATGCACCATATGCTGCCTTTATTCTCCCATTTTCATTAGACATCTACTTCAAGACAGGATGTTGGACTATGTGAAAGTCCAGTCTGATACAGTATTGTGATTTTTATGGTAATTTGGCTTTGTCTTCAATTTACTGGCAAGAAATATTTTTTTCTTTTTAAATCACTTGACTGGATGAAATGCCATTTTGAAAATTTAAAAATATTTCTGTTTTATACTTACTATTGCATTGATACCTGTGACACCAATTATTTGCAGTTTATTTTAAATATGCTAACCTTTTGTTGTGGCTTAACCCCAGCAAAGAACCCAGCCCCAGGCAGCTGCTCACTGGAACCCCAGCAGAGGAACAGGGGACAAAATGGAAAGGGTTGAAGCCAGAAGATTTATGGGTTGAGATAAGGACAGTTTATTGCGGAAGCAAAAGCCATACATACAGAAGGAGAGGGGAAAATGGAATTAATTCCCTGCTTCCCAAGGGCAGGCAGGAGTTCGGCCTTCTCCAGGAGAGCAGGGCCCCATCATAGGGAATGGTGGCTTGGGAAAACAAATGCCACCGCTCCAAATGTTCCCCTTTTCTCCCCACTTTCTATGACACCACATGTCTGGAATGTCCCCGTGGTCACTGGGGTCCCCTGTCCTGGCTGTGTCCCCTCCCAGGCACCCCCAGCTCCCTCACCATGGGGCTCACAGAAAGCAGAGAAGGCCTTGGCTCTGTGCAACAACCACAACAAAAACATCTCTGTGTGATCAGCCCTGTGTTCAGCACAAATCCAAACACAGACCCACAGCAGCCACTGCAAAGAACATTAACTCTACTCCAGCTGAAACCAGCTCAGCCCAATATCACAGAGCAAGGGCAAGAATTAGAGGAGGAGAGAAGATGAGAGACCTTTCTGGGTTGTGTGGTGGAAGGAAAAGGTGGGAGAAAGGAAAGAAAGTGAGCAGAAGCCAAGGAACCAGAACATTTAATCAATTCTTGTTTTGAATAGGGGAAGAAAAAAGCCCAGAAAAAAAGGAAAACAGGAAATTAATTCCCTGCTTCCAAGGGCAGGCAGGAGTTCAGACTTCTCCAGGAGAGCAGGGCCCCATCACAGGGAATGGTGGCTTGGGAAGACAAATGCCACCACTCCAAATATTCCCCTTTTCCCCCCACTTTCTATGGCACCACATGTCTGGAATGTCCCTGTGGTCAGTGGGGTCCCCTGTCCTGGCTGTGTCCCCTCCCAGGCACCCCCAGCTCCCTCACCATGGGGCTCACAGGCAGCAGAGAAGGCCTTGGCTCTGTGCAACAGCCACAACAAAAACATCTCTGTGTGATCAGCCCTGTGTTCAGCACAAATCCAAACACAGACCCACAGCAGCCACTGCAAGGAACATTAACTCTAGCCCAGCTAGAACCAGCACAGCATGGCATGCACATAAACACCCAACTGTCCCTCTGCCCCCAGCTCTTCCTCTCACAAAGCAGAACACACATGCCAGAACTTCCCCAGCAGTCTCATTTCTTTCTTTCCATTCCCTTGCAACCTCTTCCCTTGTGCTATGTGCAGTAGATCAGTCTCCAGAAATTATTCCAGATTCAAATGGATGACTTCAGCTGGTTTATTTATGGCATTGGTCATCTGCCCTGTGTGATGATGGAGGAGAATCCTTGCACTGGCCAGGGAGCTGCAGAACTCCTACAATGCCAGGGCACAAGTGGTGGAGACTTCTTTGAGCAGCAGCATTGGAATAAACTGATTTGGAGCACACTCCAAACCAGTCTCTGTCGCTTTTGCCCTGTACCTGTTGGACATCCACAGCTCCATGGCCAGTCAGCCTTTTCAGCCAGCCCACACATCTCTGAGGAATCATGGATATCACTTTAATAATCAATGTTCTAGGACAAGAGACCCCAGTAGGAAAGAAAAAAAAAGATTGATAAGATTGATTAGTAGTTTGGGGTTTTTTTGTGAAGATTGATTAGTAGTTTGGGGTTTTTTTGTGATGTTGAGAAATTACTGCTGAACTTTTTTGCTCCAGTGTACAGACAAGCTTGGTCTGTGTGTTTTGATTATCCTCATCAAATTGAAGGAATTGTGAATGTTCTAATCAGACAAGAAGTTCTAAGAACATTTGCTGCTGAAAAGTTGTTATTCACATTTGAATGCAGCATCTTGACATCTATTAGCACCAATATTGACAGCAATACAATTAATTTTATATTACAAAATATGGGATGATCTCTATCAAAGACAACATCAGAAAACTGACAGACAAATGACTTTCCATTAACTCTGCCAGATGTAGTTATATAGTTCTTCTGGGTATTATTTTAGTGGGTGAAAACAACAGTGAATAAATAGAACAGTTCAGTTGGAAGGGACCTACAATGATTGCATTGTCCCACAATCTTTAAAAAAACCCAGACCTGGATTTCATAATTCAGGGGAGCTGAACACTAATATTCCAGTCATTCAAAATTCCTTCTGTGTGGTGCAAGTCATTGCAAATATTCCATGTTATTAATCACCCTAGGTTTGAAAAGCACTTAAAACTTATTTTTTAAAACTTGTTTCAAACATAGCACAGAAAAATAATAAATATGAGGAAGTATAAAGCAAATATGCCATAATTGTTTTGGGAGGAATAAAAAGGCTCTTCTAGACTTACCTGAAAACAAAGACAGCATGTAAATTCTTCTAAAATCTACTGAAAAAAAAAATTCTTCAGAAATAAAATTCATGTAAATCCCTTCTAACACCTACCGAAGTGCATAGAATGTGTTAAAATAGGAAAAAAATATTCTTGTATATAGAAGAACTTCAGAATGTGTTTATAGTGTCATGTCTTTTAAGACAAGCATTTTAACTGCTGAATTGTTATAATATCCAACCAAATCAAAATTAACTATATTTGCAAACACATATTGCACATATAACCCTCATCTCAGGTAATCTTAGAAATTATCTTTCTTGGCTATAAATCCTCAGATGAAATGCTATTAATTAGCACACAGAGGGGTAGGAGAAGAAATAGGCACCATCAGAAGCCAGGTAAAGACGAGCAGGTTAAATAGCAAGGGGATTACAGAAAAGAGGGAGCAAGGAAGTGAAATTTCCCTTTTATAACAAGAACATACACGTAATCCCTGCTTTATTGAATTCCAGGGCTTTATAATTTCAGGGATATTTTTCTTGCTTTTCATAAATCATAGCCTATAACTATACAAAATTAATGCAACTGCAGTCACAATGAATGTGCTTTCGAGATCATTGATTGAAACATGCTGATAAACAAAGGTTACCTGTTCAATTTGATTTTGTGGGGCAATATTCTCATACCATGCCATGTACAGTTCTTAAACAGTAAAATTCTATCAGAGGTGTCTCAGTAATTTTCTACACGCAGATGACAATGACAGGTTTGGTTTTTCTTTTGCTTGACACCACTATGAAGAACCATTCACTGTCTGAGATACTTTCTTCACCAATGACAGATGGTCTGAAAGGGGAAAAAATTTAAAAAAAGTCAAGTGAATATTTGGCATCAAAACTGAAAACAGACACATCAGGCTCCCCTTTCTCTGCTACCTTAAAAATACCCACTGGCCTGTGTCCACTTAGATGCTGGTATTTTCTGAAATACTACCACCAGCTTCCTCCTAACCGTGCCATAAGCTGTAGCAAGCTGTCTGCAGTGATAGCCTGCATAAATCATCGCTCCTGAAGGGAACAGATGTTCAGGGTATGAAAGAGTAATACCACAATTTAGTCATAATTAAAATTCACCTTAGCATGCCTCTATCAGTGAGCAGAGAGGAACATTTCACTTCTCACCTACAAAAATGAAATGCCTCTCATTTCTTCTGCTTCAGAAAAATTAAGGCTGAACCTTTTGTACGTTGTTTGGGTTCCACATCTGACAATGCATCATATAAATGACGTTTTTATTTCACTTCAACTGTTAGTTTTCTTCTTTTCCCAAACACTGGGAAATGACCTCTAAATGGCGTACTGCCTCTGCACAAAATGCACTTACAATTAAACCTTCAAAGGAGATTGTTGCACATTGCATGCAGAAATATTACCAGTATCCAGCTACAGATCAAAACTGTGCCACTAAAAACAATCATTGGACTGATAACAATCCACTCTGAGCTGGATGTATTTAAAAACTTAGGGGCTGAAGGCCTTTAAAAATTATTCAGTAATCTAAGATCACTGAAATCAGTGGGAGTTAGAGGATTAACTCAGGAAAAATTTGATCCTTAGCCCTGTAACTGCCAATAATGTTAATGGAATATATCTATACACATAATTTTGAAAATGTAAGCCTGATACCGCTGTTATTACACTTGGATTACATTAGATTCATGACAGTTCTTCTGAAAAATTTGTTTCAATTCACAGGTCTTCATATTGTGAGGCTACATCATTATAAAATATAAAGGATGCATTGATTATGTTGCTAAATGTCTCTAAATCCACTAAAGTAAAAATAGCTGAGGCTTTCATAGCACTTTAAAATTCTAAGACAAAAAAAAAATCTTCTAATCAGCATTGATACTGGCAATCAATTTGAAAAAATAAAAAAACAACCCTGTCATTAGACCTTGGTTTAGTTTCCCAATTAAATACCTTCAGTGACTGTCCATGGATTAGATCCTCACTTAATGTAAATTAGGTAACTTTATTGAATTCAGTACAGACACTGTAACTTACCAGGACTGAGAATACTAATTAATGAATTATTAATCCAGTAAGGGTTTTGTAACCAAATTTACTTCTCAACAGGAAAGGGAATTTCAAGAGAATTGCACTTGAACAATTGTGATTTGTTTTCTGCCACGGGGATGCATCTACAGCAGGTCAAGCAAAGACTGCAATTTTTAGGTGAGGGACCCAAAGCTTCCACTTAATGTACTTTGATTTATATCACAGAGCAGCTTCAAAGCATGCAAACTGATATCATTTGGATGAAATTAAAGCAATGGATGTGATCCAAAGTCCCTCCATAATTCCACAGTGCAGACTGGAGACAGCTCAGAGTATTAAATGTGTATGGTGTGGGCATTAGGATCCTCTGTACCAACAACCGCTCCCTTCCTCACACCTGCTTTCCTGTTGTTTACACCTTGGTAACACAGATGTAGTTCCATTTTTCTGCTCACTTCTCCAGAGCACTTTGTGTTCCTTGTAGAATTTAGGAATTTTGCCTTATCTCCACTTTTTAAACAGCATAAATGAGCTCCTGCAGCTATCAGGAAGCTATTCTAAGGTTGCTGTGAAATTTGGCATGTGAATTTGGTACAGAGTTGTTAAAATCTGCTGCCAAAACCCTAAACACTGATTGCAGCATCAAATGACTTTGCTGACACTGGCTGTACTGGGCAGTCTCAGGCTCAGAACAACCTTTCACTGCACAGGTAAAAGTGCCAGGTAGGGTACAGACAGGTGAAGATCATCCATTTTCCAGCCACAGCATAATTCCAGTTATTATTATTAGCCACAGCTAAATGGAACAATACTAGATCAGGAAATGCAGAAGTGACATTAACAATTCCAAGTGTTTCACAGTCCTTATTATTAAACAATTGGAGAAAGTTTGTTGTTATTGATTTATTATTCATTGAGAAAGCATGCAAGTTTTGGTAAATAAATTTTAGAAGTGGGACTCCTGAAAATTTGTAGAGGTTCTCACAGAAGAGCTTGAAATAATCTCCTCTCTAAAAGGACAGGGATGACAACATGGATAAGAACCATTTATTCATATATTAAAGTTCATTTTACTTCATGAACAACAAGTTTTTGCGGACATTTTTCTTATGGACATTTTTTATGTTAATAACCTCCATTTGTGTGGAAAGATTAATTTGTTTGACTGTGTAAAACACCCTGTCCACTCAGCTTTTAGCATGGTCCTGACATCATTACAGGTTCCAAGTCATATGAGACTGCAGCCATGGGGGTGATGTATTTCAGAATTCGTGATGTATTTCATTCATGATGTATTTCATTATGTATTTCAGAATTCACATGAACAACAACAGTTCTTGAATCACACCTTCCTTTTACTTGTCCATGAATTCCACTTCTGGCCATAAGAAAATAGTGATCTTGTAATAACAAGAAGGTTGCAAGACCAGTTTAATTAATAGTTGAAATATATGTCTACTAACATTGGAAAATAGATCTCAAAATCTCAAAGGAAAAAGATGGACTGACTGTCATTTGTAACTTTTTGAATTAGCATGTTTTCATACAAGTTTCAGAAAGTGCCTAAGCCTGGGAAGAGGGGGCCCTGATTTGCATTCCCAAATCTAGTCCCAGTCTGTGCCATGATCTAGTTTGGTGGGGCATTCATTTATTCAGTATTGGATGCATATTCAGTGTCATTTGCCACATAAGCATGGATTACAAGTCATTTGTAACACAAGGGCTAAAGGACGCTCTCTATTTAGGTGTGCCACACTAATAAGGGTGGTTTGGCTTCCTCCTGAGCAGTGTGGTACTTGGAAAAGAAGTGGCAGGTGATTCAGATTATAATGAAAGATGACATAAAGTGAAACTCTGAGACTGTTTGGCATCGAATGATAAGCGCCAGTAGATGCCTAAAGGCAAATCTAGGGAGATTACAGCTGCCTAAACCAAAGAATGTGATAAAGAAAAACTTTGTCCATCCTTTAAGGTCACACTCACAGGATCCCTCAAGGCTGAGAATTGTTCTGAAGGTCAAGCTTGTCTGTATTCTGTAGGATAAGCCTGCTAGGAAGATTCAAGCACAACAGGAATAAGCCCTCCAGGAATCTGCATGGTCAAATATGTGAAGCACGACTTTTGTTCCCAGCCTTGAATGAACAAGATGTCCATGAGGTTGATACGTGCATGGAAGGCACTACATGGTAATGAACAAACTTCTGCCACTTCAGAGTGGCACAGACAGAAAATCAGGCACCTGAGTATCTTTGTCTTCCCTTATTTTCAAAAATAAACTAGTCTTGCCACCTGAAATTGTCTGTACATTAACACTTCTGTGCATCATGATCCTGTCTGGTTTAATAATTCAGCAGCTGCCAGTCTTTTGGGGCTCACAAGCCAGGAACCTCCAATGATAGACCCTAAATGCAGATACACTCAATGCAGAGACAAACAGTGAGAGCACTGAGTTTGTCACAAAGTAAAACAGAAATCAGCATTTAAATTTTAAAAATTACCTGAAGAGTCATGGTAAAGTCTCATTTATAGAGTGGCCGAGTGTTTCTATTTCCTGGGTAGAGGTGGGTCAGATTCTGTTATCTCATTCTGACAGAGTCAGTTCCTTATCTCACAATGCCCACAGCTAAAAGAAAGAGTGAAAGAGAAGGAGAGAGAGAAAGAGAGAGAGAAAGAGAGAGAGAAAGAAAGAATGAAAAAGAGAAAGAAAGAGAGAAAGAAAGAGAGAAAGAGAGAAAGAAAGAGAGAAAGAGAGAAAGAAAGAGAGAGAAAGAGAGAGAGAGGGAAAGAGGGAAAGAGGGAGAGAAAGAGGGAAAGAGAGAGAGAAAGAGAGAGAGAGAGAGAGAGAGAGAGAGAGAGAAAGAGAGAAAGAGAGAAAGAGAGAAAGAAAGAGAGAAAGAGAGAAAGAGAGAAAGAGAGAGAGAGAGAGAGAGAGAGAGAAAGAGAGAAAGAGAGAAAGAGAGAAAGAAAGAAAGAGAGAAAGAAAGAAAGAAAGAAAGAAAGAAAGAAAGAAAGAAAGAAAGAAAGAAAGAAAGAAAGAAAGAAAGAAAGAAAGAAAGAAAGAAAGAAAGAAAGAAAGAAAGAGAGAGAAAGAAAGAAGGAAGCCATGGGAATCTGACTTTACAGACCATTGACAATAAAGAACTTATTTGGAACTAGAGTAATGATTTTATAACCTCAGACTTAGATAATTTCCAAACAAGGTGTTTAAACAGAGGCATCAAATGAGATTTGATGCATCTTTGTGACAAGGATAAGTAACAGAAATAGAGCAAAACTGGAAAGTAGGAGATTACCAGGGCTTTTAGGGAGAGAGAATATCCTATAACTAAAATCTACAAAAAAACACCAAAAGAACTGCAGAAAAACCAACCACCAAAACAAAATTAAACAGGGAAGGTATTTGGCATATAAGTCCTTCTTGCATTGGTTACTTAGATCTTCAACAAGGACTTACCAGCACTGCTTCAACACAAGTGGATTTTATTAATGTTCAGACTTGCCTCTGAAGTTATCCCTTCCTGAGGAGATCTGATGAGGAGACCTGCAGGGGTCCTTTCCAAGGCAAATCATCCTGTGACTCTCGGTAATCTGCCACTGTGTTGCAGACAGCTGTACAAGCTACTACCAGCTCTAATGTACCTTAATTAGATAGCTGCTATATTAAGACTGAGTGCTTGATACTGCAAATCTACAAATCAATCTAATTTTTACACACGTATTTCTCATGAATTTTTGTCGCAGAATTCACCACAATTTTCAAAAATTAAATTGTATTCTTGGTATTATACTCAATGTTAGATGTTGAAATTATGCAAAAAAGATCAGCGGCACCAGTCAATAATTTGGTACAGAAAGTGAATATTAACTCAGCAAACTGACATTACAGTCAGAAATGTGGGTAAACAGAATATATTACCTAAATGGAAGAAGCCCCTACCCAAACACACAATAATACTGTTACTGCTGGCTAAAGTTCTAATCTGTAAAGTTCTAATCAGCTCAAGATAGCAGAATTAGAGCTGAAATTCACCTGCCAAGAAATACCTTCCTCCAGCAAAAGAGTTCTTAATGACAGAATGACTTAAAGGTTTGATGCCTTGAGCAGGCTGCCCTGGAGCAGGGGCTGGACAGAGCTACAGAACAAAGCAGGGATTGATTCAAAGCATCTCCTCCATGGATCCACCTTGGGCAGCACCAGAGCCCAGCCAGGGCTGCACCCAAATGAACCAAAATGGCCCCAAAATGCAGGAGCGCTCCCGGGCTCTCTCCCTGGGATCAGTTCTGCTCCATTTGCACCTTGCAGTTCATTGTCCCATTCCAGCTTTAGCCCAGGCACTCCCACCCTGCTTGTTTTTCTCTCTGCAGCCCACGGTGTTTGTGCTCTGGGGCTGAGATTGGGATCATTTGTCCTTGGTGCCCAGCTGGAGCAGGAATTGTTTTGTCTCCCTGCTCTGTGCACAGAGCTCACCATCCCTGAATGTGAAGCTCAGACCCACCCACTAAAGCAGCACAGAATGTGAAAATAGAAAAGCTAAACTTGAGGCATCAGTTGACTGTTAGGAATGAAGAATAGCACCTGTAGGATAACAATAAAAACTCCTCACAGAGCCCTAAAACCCGCATATGACATTCCCTGTCTGTGGAGTGCACTGATCATGATCTGAGCGCAGGTTTGCATTTCCTTTTACACCAAACTAATTTCAAAATTTGGGTTTCTAATTCTCCCAGCACCTCTACCCTTTCATTCACAATTCCTTTATGCTGTTGTTGCTTAAACAACATTTACAGACTTCTAAGAAACTTTCTTCAACCATAAAAAACAATAAACTACTAGATTTAAGGGGAATAATAAATGGCATTACAAATACATTGATATTATATACTATATATATGATTTATAAACATATATATATACACATATATACATAATGCCTATGTACTCAGACACATCTGGATTTCACTTCTTTCTCTCTCCTCACCTTCACAGAAACAAATACCCAGCATTGCCATGAGCAAACTTCAAAACTTCATGAATCCAAAACTTATTGTCTGGCAAAATACATTTTCATCTATGAACAAGAGGACAGAATTTTTCTCAGTTCCCACTTTTTAGGATTTTGAAAAACTGAGCAACACATTTTAAAGGGTATAGAACAGTAACAGAGACATGAATCTGAAATACATCTTGTGTAGCAATAAAAGTGTCATTATAATAAATATGAAACTCCCTGATATATATTTATGAAATAGGAAGAAAGGCCAAAGTTTCCTTAAATAAAGTTTAAAAAAATTAAAATAAAATTAAATTTTAAAAAAAATTAAATTTTAAACTCTACTAGTAAGAACAGATAATGTTCCATTCAATTATGCTCTCTGTTCAAATTCCAGATACTTCTCTGTTTGGGAAACATATTATGCCCAGGTCACATTCCTGTGTTTAACAAGTTTACAGTCACTCCCTTTTCTTTAAATACTTGAGAGCTTTTTGTTTCTGCATGTTCTGAAGTGTCATCATTTATTGCCACAGGCACAATGGCTATATTTAACTAATAATGACAGCAGTTGTCATTAGGTTTTAAACTCACTAACACTAGGCTGACATATGATTTGAAGTATGTCTTAATACTAAATTTGATTAAAATTACAAACATCCCATCTTCTCTGCCAATCAACAAGCTTCATCCTCTCACCCTGATCTCTTCTATGAACTCTTAATGAAAATAGGTCATGGCAGTGGAGTCCACTTAAAATTAAAAAGATCCCCAGATTGTGAAAGTACTTCTGTATTCTGTTGACAAAACACAAATAAAAGTATAGGTTCATTGAGGAATGATCAATGTTCTTCATTATTTTTTGTGTGATAGGAACCTGAAATGTAGAATTTACAAAAACCATGCTATAATTCTTTTCCAATAAATGGAGTTACTTTTGGAAATAATTGAAAATATGTAAATGACTACAAATTAAACTGCTAATCTGTCTAACTGAAGAGGGAATCAATACTACAAACTATGATTACACTTGAGCACTCCAGAAGCAAAGAAAATTATTTGAAGAAATAAAATATTTAGTCTTGGAAGAGTTAAAAAGAAGTAATTCATATTTGCTCATGCAATTTCATACGAGTTGTTACCTTATTTGCACTCAAGTAAACATAAAATTATTTGGGGATTAAACAGGTGTAAATGCCAAACAGAATAAACAAGACAAGCCCTGAAGACACTGCAGCAAAAATGCAGAATGATAGAAACTTAGAGCCTGGGTGAAATGTTAAAACTCCCAGGCTTTTTGGCTGCCAACCCCAAGCTCAGTGGATGGGTTGATGGTTTACAGCGCAAGCAATTTTCTCTCATTTGGCAGAGAGGCAGAATCTCAGTCACCCCTTCTCTCCTTTTATCTTCACCATTTCTCTCCAATTTTCCCTTGAACTTATGAGCGCTGGATCTGGAATGATAATGGTTGGGAGACCCTGTCTTGCTCAGGATTTGACTCAATTTCTCCATTTGGCATGGCTGGTAATCATTTTGGGTTGAGGGTGATTTTATATCAGGCATCAGAGATGTAATCATAAATAATTTTATTTATTAACATCATTAAATTATTTGTTTATAATTTTAAACAGATTCTCACTGCAATCTCCAGATCAGTGGGTATACAGGTCTCAGTGTTTTACATTTCTTGAATAAAATTTTATTTAAACACTCTGGCTGAGTGCAAACAAAGGGATTAGACAAAGGCTCTACAGACCAAAATTTTAATCTGTTCCCATGTGAAAGACAGGGAAAAACTTCCCTAACTACTGGGTCTTTGTATTCATAAGATTGTATCCAAAATTTTTTTTCTGGGATACTGCTGGGGATGTGTTAGCATAAGTCCAAGCCCTAGGTAAATAGAGCTGTAACTTCTTTTTTATTTTTAACAGTTAATTTAAATTGGTTTGGCTGTACCTTATTGTTTCCATGTTCTTTTATTCAACATACCATTTTAAGCCATATTTGGAAAGTATATTTCCAGGCTTGAAAATTGCATTTTTTAAATTATTATTATTAATACAGAATTTTATTACAGACCTCTTTATCATGATTATATTCCTCCAGATGTGAATATCATGAAAAGGTGCAGAAAGACACCCTGTCAAATCCAGACATCTTACAGCCTGAGCCTAGTGTAGAAATTTGCGCAGGAATTTAAATTCTCTGCCTTTAAATTCAGGTGGATTATGGGAAGGGCATCAGAGTCTGCATTCCCTCCAAACAAAGTACTGACACCTAACTAATGAATGAATACATCTTACTCTTTGCTGCTCTAAACAATATAAAACAGTGCTTTTTAATGGGTAAAAGACAAGATATAAGGCATTTTTTAATCTATAGATATCTATATATAGAATACAGTAATTACTACACTCATTTTACACAATCAGTTGAAAAAGTGGAAGCTCCATATAAAGGGTTTAGCTATTTCTGCTTAGCAGCACACTGGCTTATCTGAACAATTCCATTTTGTATAATTATTCTTATGCTTTTTTAATTTTTGAATTATGGCTTTTCAATCACAAAAAAGTTCCCAAGGTATTAATGAAAAAAATTCCATCTAGTGATGTTTTTTACCCTGACCAACTTGCCTTATGTGCTTATGTGTGTGCAAGTTCATCATCACTTTTGACTATCAGTTTATATCACATTAATTTTTCATGTTTCCTTGTTTAAGGCTAATTCTTGCTCCCAGAAACCAACCCATCATGGTGGAAAATATCCTTACCCCAATAACAGCACTGAGCTAAAGCAGATCACAAAGGTCTCTCATATTTCATTAACAAACTGCAAATGTTAATGGACATGACAGTAAGGCCAAAGAACAGGAAGGAAAGTTAAAAAGTCTGAAAATACACATTTGCTGTGGTCATTGTGCCATCAACAAGGCAATCTGGAAGAAAATATTTATAAAAATCTGCTGTGGAAACTCTTGAGGGGGCACTGCTGAGCCTGCCAGAGTTCAAGAAGAGTTTGGACAATGCTCCCAGGCACAGGGTGTAATTTTGGGGTGGCCTGTGCAGGGCCAGGAGCTGGATTGCACCATGGGATGGGTCCCTTCCAACTCAACATATTCTGGGATTCTGTGGGATTCAGTGATTTGGTATTTCTGTGATTCTATGTGATTCTGTGATTCTGTGATTTGGTAATTCTGTGATTCTGTGGTTCCGTGTGATTCTGTGATTTGGTAATTCTGTGGTTCTGTGGTTCTGTGTGATTCTGACACGGTGATTCTGTGACTCTGTGATTCTGTGATTTGGTAATTCTGTAATTCTGTGATTCTGTGGTTCCGTGTGATTCTGTGATTTGGTAATTCTGTGATTCTGTATAACTCTGTGATTTGGTAATTCTGTGATTCTGCTATTTTATGTAATTCTGTGATTTGGTAATTCTGTGATTCTATGTAATTCTGTGATTCAACGTAATTCTGTGATTTTATGTAATTCTGTGATTTTATGTAATTCTGTGATTTGGTAATTCTGTTATTCTGTATAACTTTGTGATTTGGTAATTCTGTGATTCTATGTAATTCTGTGATTCAACGTAATTCTGTGATTCAACATATTTCTGTGATTTGCCAGTTCTGTGATTCCATGTAACTCTGTGATTTGGTAGTTCTGTGTTTGCGTGATTCTGTGATTTGGTAATTCTGTGATTCTGTGTAACTCTATGATTCTATGATTCACTGACACACGTGCCTTTGATTCTTATGCCAAAGAAAGCAGAAGAGTTTGCTAAGAGAAAAAATCTAAAGAAGAAAAGACAGGGCATAATAGAGTGACATATCTGTTATCTCTAGATACCTGTATTAATTTAAAAAAAAAGACTGAAGACTTTAATGCCACTGTGCAGCTAGAAGGGAGACTTCAGTATTGTGAAGGACTCCAAACTAGCTCATAAATCAGCATATTTCAGATTTCAAAAAAGGTCCTCATAACTGAAAAAAAGCTGCAAAAATCAATAATAATAATAACAATAACAATAATCCAAAATTTTCACAATAAAAGAGTAAAATTAGTTTTCTGAGAGAAGCCATTAAAATGTAGTCTAGATGTTGCTGGCATCCTTCTCAAAGAGCAGGGTTGGGTTATTTTGTCTTTTAGGATATGATCAAGTGATCGTGGAAATAATCAATTCTATTTTGATATATGATGATGCAAGAGAAAACATCTATATCTTACAACACATCTCTGGTTTAGGTTTTGAGATCTCCAATCTAAAACAAGGATTAGCTCATAATATATGATGATTTATATATTACTGCAGATTTGATGGGTATTTTTCATGCAAAATCTCAGTATAAATGTAGTGAAATAATAACATACAGTACAGCCATTATGGAAAAATTTGTAGTAAAATGTATTAGTTTCAAGTTCAAAGAGAAGATTAATTTTTTCTGAAAAATAAAATATTACAACTTTAAATTTTATGTGCTGGAGAGAAAAAGCCCTAGAGTACTTAGAATGCTGCTTGGAATTTAAACATTTCCAAACTGATCAATGGTTAGAATGCATCTTTTCACTGACACTCCTTGCAGAAAAGATGTCCTGTTTTAAATGTAATCACACCCTGAAGCATGATCATGGTAAATGGCAGACACAGAACCTGAAAAATTGCTGAATGGAACGTGAACTGTTCAAGAAGCCATTTTTTCCACAATAGCATGAGTAATTTGCACAAATTTTTTATGAAGGAGTGATAACTAATTAATCATTTTACTCACCAAGTTTGCTAAAGTCACTGCAATTAAATCCAATAGAAATAAGACGGTACCAGCTGAAGAAATTGGTAAATAATGGAGAAAGCATGAAGCAGTACACTGGAAATACCTGAAATTCAATGGTAATGAGGTGTGGAGGTACAATAAAAGCTGGCAGGAGAGACACAAGGTAATAAGAGAATAAATAAAATACCCACTATATTTTGAAATTCAGTGACTGCTAAATATATTTGCCTGCAAATAAACACTCAAGCACATGTGCTCCCATAAATTTCCACTAGTTAAATTAAAAATTTACTGCTAAATTTCCAATAGTTAATTAAATATGACCATTGACCATCACCAAATGGCATGCAGGAATTACACACTACAGAGAATCAACTCTTTGGCACAGTTCTGAACCACACTAGTTCCACAATAGTCCCCCCCAAATAGGATTTAAATGCTTGAAAATTGACACATTTCTGTTTGCTAAACTCCTGTTGGAATGGCACCCTGTCACTGATATGATACACTGATATGTATTTATTATAAATTCTGAATTATATTAAGAAGCAGCAATGGCTTTAGATTTTTATCCCAGATCATGCAATTTTTCACCTTATCTTTGAATCCATCTTCACTTAATCAAACACTCAAGTTAAATTTTAGTATTTTAGAAAGATGAGAAGATTAATAAATCCCAATAAACCATGACATCAGCATCACTAGGGGTTAGACTTCATCCAGGTATTGATGCCACTTGAAGCAATGAAATTATATGTAAAATGATACAGTTCTGACAAACTTTGTGATTTCTGCTTGAAATACAAATTTCTCCAAAGGTGTTGACCTTGCAAATATCATGTTTAGCTACACCTGTAAAAAGTCAGTGTGATTTCCATGGCATCACTTGCCCATATTTGCAGGGCTTTACACTACATCCCTGATCTTCCATCCCCATGTAAAAAATACTTGCTGCTGACATTTCACCTGGTTACCTGTGTGGTGAGCACTGAAATGGATAAAGACACTGAAATCAGATTTATACTGATCAGTCACACCACTCTATGCTCTTTGCCAGTCCTGAGCTAAAGAAAGAAAATAGAAAATAGGTGCTGCCTGTCCCTATACACCTCCAAAACCCACCTTCAATATACTGTAGCTTTTTAAAAATATGCTCATTACCATTCATTATACGGGGTCATATAAACAGGGATTTTTTTTAAATAAAAAAGATACTGTGGAATGTTTCACAGAGAATTTGTGATTGTTTTTAACGTCGCTTCTGATTTTGAGCACGCGGAATCCTACGCCATGAACTGTCATTTTCCAGTTCTATGAAACTTGTAAACAGGAGTGTTAAAAGGCCTATTTTCTGGTCTTGGTGGCTTTTCTACTTACAGCAGTGACTTTTTGCTGTTGTACTTACCCTTTTAATGGACACACAATATGTCACTCTGTGCCCAAGCTCACCTACTCTTTCTTTTCTCAAAAGACAAGGCACATCTGCCACCTGCTCTAGTCTGTGTCCCAGCAACAACTGTCGAGCAGCAAAAAGATTGATTATCAGTCAAAAACCATTCAACAACACCAGATTTTGGTAGGTTAAGCTTGCTGATCCAGCAAGAGATGGTGTGAAATTTTCAGTAATGTGTGCCAACATTTTGGTGCTAAAAGAACAGCAGTGCATGTCACAATGAAACACAGCCAAAGATACGCAGACAAAGCACAGAAGTTTTTGTTTTGGACTTGGCTTGCAAGAGGAAAATGAGGGAAAGAAAAAAAAAATACTCATTTAATGACTTTGAAAATCTATCAAAACACTCAAGTCACACGCATGGAGAAACTAAAATGCATGCACCAGTGAAGACTTTGTGACAAACAGCAAAATCCCACAAAATTCCTGCAATAATAGGATTGTGTAAATGATTCATACGGCACAAATAGCAGATTTATCACACTCTTCTGCAAGAATAAAAACGGTGATCTGTGCCTTTGAATATACAGACCATTATTACAGCCCTTCTGGTGATTCCATCACCTGAATTCTACTCAGAATAATTTTTGTTATTAAAAGGAGATTATAATGTATTAAATTTATTATGAAAGGGGCTCACTAACATAAGTTTCCTTCATAAATCCCTCCATGAATATGTAAACAAGCCTTTAATTACTGGACTCACATCATAATTAGTATTAGATGTTTCTGTTTAGAGTAAGAGCTATATAATAGTGATTTTTTTTTATGAAATGGCCAGTAATGAATATGATATAGACATTGCCTTTAAAGGTATTTGTAGTATTATCAGTCTCTAAAAGAATTAGTGAAATATCGCTTGAATATTTTGAAATTTTGAATAAATGATTTAACATTAAAATATGTCCCCTAATACTTCCCAAGATAAGAAATGCTATTGAAAAGCTATGTAGAAAAATAAAATCAAAGACTTGTTTCTAAAGAATGTATGTAAGATAAAAAATTGCCCCAAAATGCAAATAAATCTGTATAAAAGATATATATATATATATATAAAATATATATAGTATATATATTGTGTATATTTATATATATACACACAATATAAATACAAAATATGCAAACTATGTGAATGATTTGCTCTTGGTTTTTTTGTAATCCCTAACTTACGAAAAAATCTACCACACAATTTGCTACAAGATTATAAAAAACATCAAACATTTCACGTTATGTTGAACAATTACTCTTATTTGCATTTCTCATTGGAATTGTGCACTGCAACTGTAGATTCCTACCTAGACATACACCATCTTAATAAAAATTTTGCTTTTTACAATATTTAAGGTTGCAATAATTAAAAGTTCTTTATCATAAGTGTTGGCTGAATTAATAGTTTGATAAAATATTCAAGTGGTATCTTCAGTTTGATACTAAACCCTAGTTAAGCTACAGTTTTAAAATGCTGCCATGAATTTGCAGCAGCAATCTCACAAGGTACTTCATGATCCTAAAATGACAGTGCAAACATTTACATGAATATCTCAACTGTAGAGGATTCAGAAATATTTTCGCCCGTCTTAAAAACTAAAACATAATTACTATTCTGGTAAAAGAATGAGAAGGAGCAAAGAAAAATTTTAATAATGGTCTCACCAAATATTCTAAAATTTAGAAAGAGTAAGAAAGAAGATATTCCATATTGCTGTATTAAACTTCCAAAAAATGTTAAATGCTAGCATTAATGAATCCAGTCTTACATTCTGGATTATTTTTGCTAGTGGAGTAAACCTAATTAATTATGTCTGTTTGATGTCACTGAAACCAAACAGTAAATTCAATAATCTCTTTACATTTTCACCATTTAACCTCCTGCAGGCTCCCTAATGTCTATTCAGATCTATATTAAATTAAGTACCAATGCTAATGAAGGGCAATAAATGTGGCTGTCAGTAGATTTTTCTTTCATTAAGCACATTATCCTCTTACTGAGCTGTAAATGAGTAAACATTAGTTTTGCTAAACCATGCAAAAAGACCGGCTGAAAATAATTTTTAATTGCACCCCTCCAGCCATTTGCTGGGGGTTCTCAGCTCTGCTTTTGGGGTTTTTTACCTTGTGGGATTTTTGGAATGGCCACAGAAATGTTTTCTCCAGTTGCAACGTGGGCTCTGTGCTCGGTTCTGGTGCCTGGGTGCCGCCTGCCAAGACCTCTCATTGTGCAGCCGCGTTCAGAGGCAGCTCCTCCGAGCTAAATGGATGCAAGGGGGAAGGAATGCTCACTGCAAACTGAGGGTTTTTGTCACTAGGATTGGGCCAGGACAAACAGAACTGGAAAGGAAAAAAATCCGTTCTCAATTAATTTGATAAAATGAAATTTTTAAATAAAATGTTAAAATACTGCCAGGAATTTGCAGCAGCCATCTCACAAAGTACTTCATGATCTTAAAATAACAGTGCAAACATTTTCATGAATATTTCAACTGTAGAGAATTCAGAAGTATTTTTCTCCCCTTTAAAACTAAAACATAATTACCATGCCAATCAGATGAACTGCATTGAGGGCAATTCAGAATTTTATTAATTATTGTTAGAAATCATAGCATGAAAAACACACTTGACCTTAAAAACTTGGTTTTAAAGTATTATGCTCTTTCCTTTTAATATCAAATAGTACTGTACCTAATTATTTCACTCAGCATTGGTAAGTATTGTTAACAAGTCGTGCATTTTAGAAATAGCATACAAAGGATGGAAAGTTTCATGTAAGCTTAATTTAAAGCAAAAAAAATGGATTTACATTAGGGTTTGGAGCAAAACCTACAGAGAAACTTTATGCATGCAAGAAAAATTGTATTAGAGGCTACTGGCCTAATTAAGGGCACAGAAACTTTAGCAAAGAAATCTTTCTTGTGCCATTTTTCTAAGCTATGACTTTGATGACATTTGGCTGCTGCTTAATAACTTTGGATACTTTAAATGCCCTGTGGGTATGACATGAGTTTTGAAACAGAGAGCACAGAAAATCCAGTTTAGGGTATTAAAGAAACAATCCAATATTATTTTCTTAATTTTTTTTTTTTGTTTTTTAACTTTTATAGTAGTTGTGTAAAAAGAAAATCTGAGCATACAGTCATTAAAATTCTTCACAGTGTAAGAAGTATGTCACAGCATCTTAAATCATAAATATAGAAAATACAGAGAAATTTAACTCTTCTTAACAAAATACACTTAAACTGTCCCAAACTGTGTTTATTGAGAACTTCTAAAATATTGGAAACTAGTTGCTGTAAAGTCTTTTTATGAAAAGTCTTAAGAACATCACAAGAAAATAAATCACCTAAATTATTTTTCAAAATGTATCAACTCAAATAAATACAGGAAAAAATTAGATTCTGAGAAAACTCCTAATTAAAGACAGCTTTCAGTGCCCAATATGTAGGTTATTGCTTCTATTAAAAAGTAAGAACTGGTGACAGTCTTTTCTCAGGCAAAACTTCAATCAAATTGACAGCAATTATGGCTGTACAGTGACTGCACAGGGGGGCTTATTGTTAATTGTTTCTGTTTCCCAGATAGCAAAACATATTCAATACAGCTGCCAGGATAAAATTAAAGAAACTAATAATCAGTTTAAAAACATCACAATTCTACTTTAAATGCTTATATCATGTCTTCTGAATAATAAAACAATACAATAGTGAATATTTTATTGAATATAAACATATATTCATGTATAGTGAACATAGTATATTTTAAAAGAAAACAAAAAGTAGAGGAAAGCAGATTTATAACAAAATGTGATACTTCAGCAAGAACATTTGTTACACATGGTCTCTCCTGGTCTTCAACAAGAGGTTTCCATGCACAGCTTAAAACTTCTTTGAGGCCTAAGATGTGAATTCCTCTACCTTAAAACTCTTTGGAAATTTTCCCATTCATTTAAATTAGCACTGAGCTGATACTTCACTTAAACCATAAAAACATACACTTAATCAAGTTTCCACATCTATTGAATGGCAAAATGACCACATAGGAATTCCAGATTTTTTTTTTGTCCTCTTTTTAGAATTTCCAAACTAAGTCATGCTATGAAATCAATATTGTAGCTACCTTGGTGCTGAATGCTAAATCATATAATAAGAAAGTCAAAATGTGGCCCTTTGAAAAGTAACTAAAAATTACTTTCATACACCAGAGGACCATTATATTAATATCCATGCCTTATTAAACAAAATCAGCAAACACAAAGACTTTAAGGTTTTGGGAAAAGCCCTTTCATAAAATAGCTACCAAATAAAAAAATTAGAGCCTCTTTGAATTCTGTTTGAGGTCACAAATCAAGGGACTCCGTGATGACTCTAATCAACAAGCTTTGTCTCAGTTTACAACAATTCCTCCCTCAAAACAGAAGACACCAACAACAAAAAGCTTTTGATGAGGACATCTAAGTTAAGCACATTATAGCACAATTTTGTCTTTTCTTTCATCACCTTTATGGTACATTGCAAAATCCAATTGCTCTCTTGGATTTCCCCCACAGACAGAATCAATTCCTTTTGGATTAATTATGGAGAATCACATTCTTCCTTGAAGAGGGGTCAACTTGTTGCCTATTACCCATCTATTTTTAAGTCTTAAAAATTTGTAAAGTGGACTGGCATGCCTGACTCACTGCAATTTTGTCTTCCAGGAATGTTTGATTGGAATCAATAAGGTTGTAAAAGCCATTTTAATTTAGAAATTTGCTTCTCTCTTCTTGTCAGCTACTCTGCCAAATTTCTAGGTCAAGAAATCTTGCTAAAAATTAGAATATCAACTGAATCATCATTACAAGGTGACTGAACTGCAGCACCCTTGATTAAAAGCAACAGAGGAGAGCTTTGATTACCTCGGCTGACCTGTGGGAACACTTCCAGCTCTGTTTCTCTCGGATATAAGAGATATAAGAGAGGAATTGTCTGTACTGCTTGATTTGTAGCTGTCTGTACATCTGAAGCTCCATCAGAGCCCTGAACACATTTTGTTTGATGTGGAGAACAATGTTGAAGTCTTGACCTTCCTGATACCGCTGCTGATTGCAGGGGGATGTTGTGGGCAAACAGAAGTGGTTTAGAGCTTTGTTTCCCTTCAGTATTTTAACAGGGTTTTTTTCACAAAGGGAGGGGAACATTTCACAAAGCAAAAATGTGATAAATGCAGTTAAAATTTTATCTTTTTGCTCTGGTCTTTCAAGTACTGTAAATTGACTGTACAGAGTTCAGAAAAGCCTCCAACATCTTAATTAAAGCTGCAAAATGCCTTATGAAACTGTGTTAATACTTTCATCCTGATTCTTATTTCTGCAAACATTATTTCAGATTTTGGCTCAATTAATCTTTGCACAAGCTGGGATCAGAAGGGCAATGCCCAAAGTGCTGTAGGACAGGATTATGGAAAAGTACAGCAGGTATTTCAGCTACGCTGCGCTATGCCTTCCTCACACAAAATGAACATTGAATTATCTCACAAGCTCGAAATAAAGGCTTTATTTGCATAAAAACATTAAAAATAATGAGAACAAAAGCCTCCAACTTTCATTTTGGGGCTACTATTAATGACAAAAAATTACTTTATACCACAGGCCAAAAGTCTAGATGTAATATTCACCCATATGAAGATCAAGCAATCCCATTTTAGCCAGTCTTTGGAAGATCCAAACCAGCACAAGTGTAACTGTGCCAAGAGCAGCATTAAGGATCAAGATGAAGCAAAAAAGAAATTGGATGAGATCAAGCCCTCACAGTCCTTCCATATTCAAGTAACTCCTAAGTATCAGAATAGTAAAAGCAATTAAACTTTGGTTTATTCAAGGCCAAAACCCTAAGTTATTTTTGTAATTATTACAGAAGGAGCTTCTACTTTCACTTAGTTCTACACTCTGAAATTCAAAATTTCTATCCCAGTCCTCTTGCGCAGTTTTCTCATTATTCCTCCTTGTCTAACTAAAGCAGGTCTCCATATTTCTTTTTAATCAGAGAGCAACAGGACACTAAAAATAAATAAATAGCCCATTGAATTTTCTAAAGCATAAAGCTGCACCTGACTAATATTGTTCTTTGCTAAGTTAAAAATACAGTTACTTGAACAGACGGTGCCTCAGTAACAGCGAGAGAGGTCAAAGTTACCCCACAGTTTGGGATGTGAATCCAACAGCAGGGTAATGACAGTTGCCAAGGATTTGTGCTTGCTGTCACTTACTGCCACTGTTGCCTGTCAAATTGTCTTTTTTTCTCATTCAGAAGCCATAAATTATTTTTTGTTATATAAAATTTATTTTCAAATAATATTAAAATATTAATTATATCATATTTATTGATAATGGCATCACCAATTATTATTTATTATAATTTTCTCCGTAATTATTAGATTTTTATATAATATATTTAATATAATATTAAAATATTTTATTAATTTTATCTTTATATGGCAACTACTTACTATATACAATGAAGTTATATCAGATGTAAAAACCACCCTTTAGCCCTTCATTATTTGGTCACCTCCTTGTTAGTTCTAGTCATCCATTTTCATCTAAATTATTTATTTATACTGCATATTTGACAAGCACGAATTCTTTGCTTTATTTTATTTCAGTACTTGTTCAAAAGATACAGGGATTTATTTCAATGTTCTCCTAGTTCAGTCTACCTTTTTTTTATTCTGTCCAAGCACTGTCTTAAAAGCAAAGGCGTTTTGTTTGTCTATCAAAGGAATTAAAAATTAAAATAATGGCAATATCAGATTTAAACTGTGATGGAGAGATTATTTTATATATTATATTATATTATATTATATTATATTATATTATATTATATTATATTATATTATATTATATTATATTATATTATGTTAATCCATAATTTGTTTAGATTTTTATTTTTCTCCAGCATTTACAATACTGTTGCACTACATGCTTGTGTGTTCCAGATAACCATATTAATCGTTATAATTATTAATAATAATGGTTATAATATTAATGGTTATAATATCTTCATCTAGACAGGATGTTTCAAATATTATGGTCCTGAAACATTTTCTGCTACAGGCCTGCATTAACATCATCATAAGGCTTGTGAAAATTCTAAATTTCATTTTATTATACAAGAATCCTAGAAAATACAATATTGACACGATTAAAACCCCAAAGCTAATAGTTTAACAGATTTAATGTTTGGCAAACTGCCCTCCTAATAACTCACCCAACAAAGAACAGCTTTACACACACAATCTGCATAATTTTGAGAAGGACCTTCTTCAACAAACTAAACTGACCACCACTCATACAGCAGCAGGAAAGAAGAGATGATTATTTTTTATTTTATTTGGAAAAAAAATTACTGGATCTTCCATTTTTCCCCTAACACTCTTCCAATTACAGGCTATCATGAAACTCCAATCCATCCTAAATGAGTGCACGCTGAGTAATAACCTAATAAGTACAGGCTGTCTGTGAAACTCATGTCCCACTGCATTTCTTGGGAATTTTGCCAAAGGCTTGAATGAAAATTTTCTCCTGCATCTCTGAGCTGATGAATAGAAAGAAACTGTTCCTCCTTTCTCTGTCACTTCCCCACTGAAGCCCTGGCATCCCACAGATCTCTGGCTAGGAAAGTTTTTCTCTGGCATGGAAAAGAAGAAAAGAAGAAAAAAAGAAAAGAAGAAAAGAAGAAAAGAAGAAAAGAAGAAAAGAAGAAAGAGGAAAAGAAGAAAAAAGAAAAGAAGAAAAAAGAAAAGAAGAAAAAAGAAAAAGGTGAATGGGAAGGGGTAGAAGAAAAGAAGAAAAGAAGAAAGAAGAAAAGAAGAAAGAGGAAAAGAAGAAAAAAGAAAAGAAGAAAAAAGAAAAGAAGAAAAAAGAAAAAGGCGAATGGGAAGGGGTAAAAGAAAGAGAACAAAGAAAGAGAAAGAAAGAAAGAGAAAGAAGAGAAAGAAAAAGGAGAAAGAAAGAAGAGAAAGAAAGAAGAGAAAGAAAAAGAAAGTGAAAGAAAGAAGAAAGAGAAGAAAGAGAAAAAAGAGAAGAAAGAGAAAAAAGAGAAAAGAGGAAAAAAAAGAAAAGAAAAAAGAAAAAAGAAAAAAGAAAAAAGAAAAAAGAAAAAAGAAAAAAGAAAAAAGAAAAAAGAAAAAAGAAAAAAGAAAAAAGAAAAAAGAAACCAGACTGCTCAGAGAGGTGAGTGGTGCTTAGTGCAGAAGAAAAATGTTTGAACAGCTCTTGGTTTTCTCAATAATCTGAGACCATTTGCTGTCTCTTTTTAAATAACCAAGAAACTACACAGCACCCAATAATTCTCCTCTGTGTCCCCCCAAACTCCAGATCAATGTGTCTTTTTTCAGTGCCTGGAACAGGCAAAAACTCTTCTTTGCTGAGGAACAAAGCTCTGCCACACCATTAGGGCAAAAAAAGAGACTGGACACTTGCAAAAGACTGGAATAATTCTCCTGAAGAAACCAACAACTGAGGTATCACAGCACAGTTTCACTGGCTGGGTAGGAAAATAAGCCAAAAACAGGCGGTAAAAGTTTATCACTAACACTTGCACAGTGAAAGGGCGAGGCTGCCATCTGCTCCCAGGCCCCTCTGTGAGGTAGGGAAACACGGGACAGCCCCCGGGACTGAATGGAGATGCTCCTGCATGCGGGATCCTGCATGCCTGCTCCTGCATCCCGGGGTCCTGCATCCGGGATCCTGCATCCCGGGGTCCTGCATCCCGGGGTCCTGCATCCGGGATCTTGCATCCCTGCTCCTGCATCCCTGCTCCTGCATCCGGGATCCTGCATCGTGCTCCTGCATCCCTGCTCCTGCATCCCGGGGTCCTGCATCCCTGCTCCTGCATCCCTGCTCCTGCACCCGGGATCCTGCATCCGGGATCCTGCATCCCTGCTCCTGCATCCCTGCTCCTGCATCTCGGGATCCTGCATCCCTGCTCCTGCATCTGGGATCCTGCATCCCTCCTCTGGCATCCCAAGATCCTGCATCCCTGCTCCTGCATGCCGGGGTCCTGCATCCCTCCTCTGGCATCCCAGAATCCTGCATCCCTGCTCCTGCATCCCTGCTCCTGCATCCCTGCTCTTGCATCCGGGATCCTGCATCCGGGATCCTGCATCCTTCCTCCTGCATCCCTGCTCCTGCATCTCGGGATCCTGCATCCCTGCTCCTATGTCCCAAATCCTGCATCCCGGGGTCCTGCACCCGGGATCTGCCCTGGCACTGCCCCATCCCTGCAGGATCTGCCCTGGCACTGCCCCATCCCTGCAGGATCTGCCCTGGCACTGCCCCATCCCTGATCCCACAGGATCTGCCCTGGCACTGCCCCATCTCTGCTCCTGCACCCAGTTTAATGTTTGACCAAAAAGGAAGAACTGGTACCTAGAGATGAAGAAATATTTGAGAAAAAATATTGTTTTATATTCCAGGACCAATAAGTCAGCTGCAGATGGATCAGGAATGAAGGATTTGCAGGTTTTAGATCTAAAATTTTAAATAAAGATTAAAGTTGAATATCTGCAGGGTTTTTACTTGTTTTTCCCTTTACTTGAGTGAAACTGAAGATACACGGAAATAAAATTATAAATAAATATTAAAAATATAAAATTATAAAATATTATACATTATATTACATTTTTATATCATTAAACTAAATATAAAATATATTCATACTTTATTATTCATACTTCTTCTGAGACTGATGCTTACAAAATATTTACTTGATTTTATTTTCACAATTTGTCACACAGCAGCAAACTGAAGCTCTTTGACAAATGGCATGAGTGAAAAGTCCCTATGACTTTTCTCATACTTTTCTTGCTAATGTAGGCTGTGCATCCATGTGGCAGCAAGACATTTGCAAAGTTTAGAGCTCATCTCTTTTTTGTCATGATGCACATGCCATATGGCATTTTTCCTGAGCACTTATTAGACTTCTGTTGTTTGCCATAAAATGAAAGTTTTCTGTTAATTGTTAAGACTGATGATCAAATACTGATTTTAAAAATGACTTAATTTTGTATCATTGTTTTCTCTACAGCTTTTGAGAGCAGATTCAGACAGTTTTGTTTGGAATCTACACTTTGCACACTTCTCTTTTCTGGAGTAGTGAAATCAGAAACTGAACAGGAAATCTGGAAGCTGTAAATAGAGAAATTACCCTGTTTGTGGATGGAAATTAATTATTTATTATATGTACAATTATCTATACGATCAAATGAGAAACACCTGAAATCAAGTCAACCTGAATCAACAACCTGAAATACAAATTTTCAATAAATCCTTCTCTTCCTCTTCCTCTTCTTTCTGCTGCCCTCCATCTCCTCTACCCATACTGAAATTGAAACACAGCTGCTGTATTTCAAGCTGTTTTTACCAACACACACCAAGAAATCAGGAGCTCTGGAAGTATTTTATTTCTTTTCATAGGAAGGGTTCTTTTTTGGTTGTTGTTTTTTTTTTCTTTTTGTTTTAATTTAGGAGAAAACAATAGACATTCAGATAAATTTCCTCAGTCCAGGTCAGAAGTTACATGAGACTGGCTTTTGGACATTCACAGAGCCTAATATTTTGCCTATAATTGATTGATACAAACTGGTCACTTAATTGACTTGGGTTTTTTTGCTGGCAGGATTTTGTTAATGATATTTCTGTACAGTGTCTAACACAATTGGCCCTGAACTTGCCTGAAATATCAATGGAAAACATCAACATTAAGGCAACAATAAGGTAATTAAGCAGAATCATTCTGCGAGCGAAAAGAAAAACCAACTGTACTGCTGAAATATAATTTTAATATTAGATAATATCAGTATCAGGTGCAAAAATCAGAAAGAAATGCAAATTTTATCGAGGAACATTGATTTCCATTTGACTGGCTGGATATCTTTGATATGACTGACTACTCCCTTTATATATTTTAACCTTTAAACATTGGTGGTACTCATCAGCTCAAACCAGATTTGTTCATCCTGTGCCTGCCTTTATGAACTTCACACAGCCTAGCTCAGCATTTGGTCTGATGAAGCAATGAGGTTTGAGAGCTAAGTGACATCCAAATGGGCAGGCTTGTCCCCCTCTGCCACTTTTTCCCCTTGGACAAGCCCTCCAGCCACCTTCTCTGTGCTGACACTGACATATGACAAATCCCTTTTGTGGAGCTAAATCACCTGAAAATCATCATTTTTTAGGCAGAATTAGATTTTTGCCCTTCTATCTCCATGGACTCTGTGGTCACCCAAAAAGTGGTGCTGATGCAAAGGCAGCAAAGGCTCATGAATGAAGCAAGTGAAGAAGGAATGGCAGAAGAATTTTGCCATTCTCAGTGGCAACTGGCCCTTGGATCAGCACAGGTCTATCTTCAAGCTACACCTCTCAGTTCAAACTGAAAAGACAAATGCTTTCCTTGAGGAAAAATAGAAAATATTTTAATCTATTTTAATATAATAATATATAATATAATTTAATATATTATATATTATACATATTATCATTTGACATATTTCAATATCATAACAACCATGCAATATTACATGTATTATATTGTTATTATTTAATTAAAATAATAATATAATAATGTAATAATGTAATAATACAATAATATAATAATACAATAATATAATAATACAATAATATAACATAGCGGTATTGCATTAAATGGTTTTGAGGTACAGCAGGTATAGTCTTCCCTGCAATACTAAGAGGACTTCACTACTTGTTGTCACACTTGGGAAGTAGTTTAGTCTTTAAAAGAATTTACATAATAGAAATATGTTCATCAAAAGTATGAGGAATTATAAACTGTATCTTTAAAGAAAATAAGCAAAAAGCCCAGCACTTTTCTTCAACAAATGTGGAAACATATCCAATTATTTTGGAAAGCACCAATTAAAATAAAATGAATAATCTAAATATCAGAATTAAATAGTTCATTTTATAATTACCTTTCTCAAGAAGCTGGCTTTAACAAAATCTGTGAAATGCTGTCAATCTGTTTTGTTTGCAAGCTTTATCCACACCATAGTTGTTGCTCCCTTGCCTTTGTGTATATTGCACTTTGCATTAGCAAGTAACAAAAGTGACATTAAACAGACCCATTTCTGATAAGGGTATTCAAAAACCTGAATATTTGGTTTAAATACATCAGAATAAAGATCAAGGTGCATCCAAAAAAGGAGTCTTATCCAGCGCATTCATCAGAGGAATTTAAAAAAAGGAGAAATATGACACAACATGTGTCTCTATACACATGGTCAGCAGCATGTGACTGTGCAGAATGTGAACATATGCACGAGAGGCAGAGGAAGGAAACAGTTCCTTTTGTTTGAAAAACCCATGTGCAACACAGGCAGAGCTGGAATGCAGACCTGAGAGAGGGGATGGGTATTAAAACTGCTCTGTGTTTTATGAGAGACATGAAAAAAGGGAAGAAAATGTTGGAGAATTTTGCTCAGACATGGCTTGAAGGAAAAAAGGCCATGAAAATATACAGCTGATGGAAAAGTAAAAGGCAGCTGTAAGCAGCAGTTCCCAAGCCTGTTTCTGTAAATAATAAGGTTCTCAGGCACATTTTTATAAACAGTAGAGTTCTCAGGCAGTTTTCTCATAACAGGTGAACATTCTATCTTTGGCTGTTTTGGGAAAGTAAAAGTAGGTTTTGAGAACCTTTCATATCAGGGTGAGAACACAAATCTTGGTTTCAATAACAAACCACAGGTATTGAAAACAAAAGGAGGGATTAATGTTTAATCTGTAACCTATGATGAGCTCAGATTTTGCAATATGTATGAGCTTAATTAACACTGTTATAAAAAGTGACTGGTTGAATCAATAAATCGGAGTTCGATGCTGATCAATTAAGATGGGTCATCTCCCTTCATTTCATTAAGAAAATGGTACTCTTTGCTTTCAGAGGGGCAGAAGGAGAGTGAGAACAAGGTGTATCCCTCACAGAGCATGGTGGAATTCACTGTTAATGACAAAACCAGGATTGAAATTGCAAAACCTGAAAACAGTTACTACAGTGGTACTGGCACAGAGTTGGGAAATAAACCAAGCTGATTTTTATGTGTGTAAAATTTAAACTTGAAGAGTTGGACCTTGACTTCAGACAGAAAAAATGAGATTCCTAACGATGATCATGAGGCCTCAGCAGGAAGGGCATGGTGGTACCAGCCTAAATGTGCCACCTTTTCCATCAACAAGCCCTCAGGAAGTGAATGAGCCATGAGAATATCCCAAAGGAAACCCATTCTGGTGAAGGTGGGGATCAGAATATACTGTTCTGACAAAGTGCGGCCAAGTAATGGTAGCTCACTGATGAATGAGATGCTCATTTTCAAACAACAGTGTGCTGCTAACTCCAGATTGTTAGGCCAGGACAGAATTTATTCCAGATATGAAAAACACACATCCTGGAAGATTTAACACCTGGAGGTTTTCTCTACACTAGTGCTCTTTCTTGTTACCCTATCATGCTACCACTGGTCACTACCAGAGATAGAAAGTACATGTTTAACCCTGGCTTTGTGCTCATAGAAGAAATCACATTAATACAGGAGATGGTTGTGAAGTTTTCCATCAGGAGAAAACACTCCAACCCTATTCTTTCTTACTAACATTGGAAGATAAAATATGACAATAAAGTGAGTTTTGGATGCAATTTGTTAAAACTATACAGTTTGCAAAGTCAAGCGTTGAAAATCAAGATAAAAATACAGTCTTGCACTTGCAGGTTTTATTTGACTTCAAATACATGAACTCTGATAGATTTAGCAACATAATAATTTCTTTTTATGGTTCATCCAATTTGCTCACTTCTCTGAGCCAGAACGTGAAGGGAAATGAGGAAAAAGAATGGATTGTCTCATGGGCAAGGTCTGCCATCCCAGATAAATGGTATATCATTCTTGTCTCTGTCTAAGAAGGCTAAAGTGATATTGAATAACTCATCTCACCCAAATTTTCTCAGGAAAAACACAAGCACTGGCCACACTGTCTAGACACCTGATTTGGAGAATCTGTGATCCATTTTTATGGTTTTTCCACTAACTGTAAATGAAGGAGATGCATTATAAAAATAAGTTGTGTCAGTTACAGAAGTTGCATATTGCAAAGCTCAAACAACCTGTAAGTACTTCTGGAGAGAAGCTGGAGAGGAATAGGTAAAATCCAGCGTCACTGTCGTGGCACTAACTAAAGGGACAGGACTAAAAGTGGGCTAAAGGTGATTTATTGTTTAAATAAACATCAGTCTCAGAGGCTGTGAGATTTTGAGACAGTTGGCCATAGCTCAAGAAAGTCAGAGGTTCTTTCTTAGAAGGAAATATAGAAATTTCTGACCCAATAGGCTGATGCCACAGAGCTTATTTTGCTTTTCTGACCTATCACCTTTACTTATTTCTACTGCACTGCAGATACTTTTGTCCAATGGGCTGCCACTAGACATACACACATATACCTCTATTATAACATCTAAACTCTTAACTTATTCTGTACAATCACATTACTACACTATAAAACCCTTCATCAGCTTATCTAATACAGTTTCTCACTTACTTAAGGCACATTCTTACTTATAACTATAGAAACATAAAATTTATGATTTTTCTGTTCAATGTCTGTGTACCTTGCTTTCACATTTTTGGCTTCTTCTAAGGATGTAAATCCAACCCTCTTGAGTCTGTGACTCCCACAGTCCAGGATAAATTTTGCAGGCTTTAAAAGAGAGGTAAATAATTTGTCACAGGGCACAAGAGTAAAAGCCACTCTGCTCAGTGCTAGTAAAGCAAGGAAAACTAAGAGTATCTTTGTATTTCCCTCAGTTAATGCATGCCTGGTTTAGACTGATTGACACCACACTTTAAAGACAAAAACTAAGTCATGAAACCTTTCAAATTATCATATTTGACTGAATTTTCATCCATTGATTTTACCCCACCTGCAGCGTACTAGACAAGGTAATAATTTATGATAATTATATGAAAATATACAATTAATATTCATCACCTCTCATTTCTCATCACTTTAGATGATCAGTAATGCAGAGTAAAAATGCTGTCAGATTTCTAATTGCTTTGTAATGGGCCTGAAATAGGAAAATCGTTAAAGACAAACAATCTGTCACTTGTCTGTTACCTTAACTATCTATCACTTAAAAAAACCCTCATTAAATACATTGCTAATGAACGACAAAAGACTGTACTCAGTGTGCCCAGATGTACCTTTTTAAACAATATTGTAAATTGCTTAAATAATTCCCAAGACGTTTTCAATCATTTCTGTGGAAATTTAATGGAAAACATATATTTTCCGTGCACGTTACATCTCATTTGTTCACATCATTATGACATTTAGTCTATCATATGCACATCTCCTGGGAGATAAAACTTTGTCTTCTTACTGTTGACAAATCTGATCCAATTAAAACAAATTCTGGAAGAACTCAACATTCAGATCTCTGACCCCTCTCTCTTAAAAAAAAAAGAAAAAAAAATCTATTAATAATTTTTAAATAATCCCATCTTCTCCACGGATTTTTAATATCTAGAGTAAAAAAGAAGTCCAACATTGTTCAACGTTGAACAATTTATTTTATCTCAGTTGTTTCCAAGAGACAAAACTCAAAATGGTCACTTTTACCACTCTTTTGAGTCAGCTGTCTTCTACAGCTCTGACAGAAAAAAAACACTTGGAAAAAATTCTTCTCCCTGTACTGACAGAAGAGCCAGGCTGAAAACAGCACATCAGAACTATCACTGAGACTCCCTAATGAAATCTTGTACTATTATTTGCCACATTAATTAATTGCTGATATTAACTGTCACATTAAAGCATTGCAAAGATGAAGACAACAACTGCAAAACATTATTTGACACAAAATATTCATCTTTGCATTACTTAAACGTGCTCAAGCTCTTAAATTTATAAAAACACAATCAACATTCAGTGCAGATTATGATGCTGAAAGAGGTTTAGAGAGTTATTAGGAAGGAACCGTTCCCTGTGAGGGTGGGCAGGCCCTGGCACAGGGTGCCCAGAGAAGCTGCGCCTGCAAAAAAGCACAAAGTAAAAAAAAAGGCAAAAAAGCCTTGCTAGTCTTACCAAGATTTTGCAAAACACCATCTAGAATTAAAAATTGTAGCTAATAATGACAAAGTCTGAATGTTTCAGCAGGTCCATCTCACTTTTTCATGCAGTATACTAGAAGCACACACAGTATCCAGTTAAATCTCTCAATAATTCTCCTATAACCATTATTGGACTCTCCAAAACAAATAATTCTCCTGTAACCATTCTAGGACTCTCCAGTCTAAACAACTCTCCTACAATCATTCTGGGACTCTCCAGCTAAATCTCTCAATAATTCTCCTATAACCATTCCAGGACTCTCCAAAATAAATAATTTTCCTATAACCATTCTAGAACTCTCCAGTTAAATCACTAAATAATTCTCCTATAACTATTATAGGACTCTCCAGGTAAGTTTCTAAATAATTCTCTTATAATCATTCTAGAACTCTCCAGTTAAATCTCTAAATAATTCTCCATTCTAGGACTCTCCATGTAGCAGTATAAAACCAATATAACTAAAAAAAATAAAGCAAAAAAGCTTTACTTACTAATAGTTTGCAAAATGCCACCCAGAAGTAAAAAATGTAGTTAACAATGAGAAAGTCTGGATGTTTCAGCTGGTCCATCATTGGTACTCATCTTTCCATGCAGTACTAGAAGCACACACAGTATCCAGTTATGTCTCTAAATAATTCTCCTATAACCATTCTAAAACTCTCCAGTTAAGTCCCTAAATAATTCTCCTATAACTCTGTGACAGCACAGCCCAATGTTACATGCTATTCCCAAGAAAAGCATCTACTAAAAAGTTAAATATTCTCACAAAAATGTCTGAAACCACCAACTTACATCTAAAGTCTCTAGAACAAGGGAAAGAAACTTTTCACCATATCCAGGTGCCCAGCTCCAGTGACATGCATAGCTCCTGTGCATGCTCACATAATTAGAGATAATTAAGCAAGTCTGGTTTCTTACAGAGGTGTCTCATATCTCCATGCTGACAACAGTCCCAGAGTTCATGGCAAGTTCTTCATGCTCTCCTGGCACTTACCTACTCTTTTTTAATTTTTTGTTTTTCTTTTTCTTTCTCCTTTTTTCCTTCAGAAGGGGAGAAAGCAGCAGAGCTCTGGCTGTATTGAGCTGTGTGGTGCTGACTCACCAGCCAGAGCATCTGTTCTCAGTCTGGTTTTCCCTCTCCCTTAAATCCCCACTCCTATTTAACACATCTTGAACTGAGGTAATTTTTATATCTCTAGAGATGAAAGATCATAAAATTGCCTTGAGACTGACCAGCCAGTCAGGGCATGATTAGCTATGACTGACCCAACCCATATTTAATACAAAATATTCATCTTTGCATGACTTAAACATGCTCAAGCTCTTCAATTTATCAAAACCTAATCAATATTCAGTGCTTATTTATAATGCTGAAAGAGGTTCAGATTAGATATTATGGCTTCTGAAACTGGGCAGATTAAAAGAGAAACTGAGACACAAAAACTGTGATACCAGACAAGGTCAGTGGTGCATGAACACCAAACTGTTCTATTAAATATTATAAATATTTATAAACATTTATATATACATATATCTATATATACATATATATATATACATATATATATATATACGTGTGTGTGTGTATGTATGTATATGTATATATATGTGCATATATATGTGTATATACATGTATGTATATAAAAATATAACATAAAGCCTATTTTGATTTACTCTGGCATGCTGAACATGCACAGAAAAGAACAAGTGTTACACTTCCAAAATTGTTCCACTGACTCCAGAAATAATTCCGTAACATGTACAGTTAATTTTCTATTTATGTCATTTATATAATAATTTTATACATATTTATTATATTTTATTAAGAATCATTTTCTAGAGAATATCCTATATTTTTTATATATTTTATATAAAATATATTATAGACTATGTATACTATCTATATACTAAATATATTATATAGTATATATTATATTATATTATATACTATATACTATACTATATATTATATATAGTACAGTATATATATACTGCATATATAGTATATATATTATATACTATATATAGGATATATTATATAGTATATATACTATATATTATACAGTATATACTATATTATATACTTTATATAATATATACTACATATATTATATACTATATATCTTATATATTATATATATACTTTATATATATAAAATTTCCATTTAGATTTTTCTATTTCTGCTTATTTTCTCTTTTCTCATTACAGACATACAGTTGCTCACAATCTCTCAAACAACTCAGTGTTTCAAATACTCTATGAGCTGATAAAAATCATATTATGATTTAAAACTGAAAAAATCCTCAATGTGCAATACTCATGAATTTTTGGCATAAGGGATAAGCAATAAAGGAAATTTTATCTATTTTTTAGGAAGATATTAACCATTTTTGGTGAAAGCACAGGTGTAGTCACCAATCTCTAAGACACCATCACATTTTTAAAAAAATTTTCAAATGCTATTTAAACTTTTTATAAACCACACCAACCCCGGTGAAGGAGGAGCCACACGGAACCACACTGAAACCTTTGCCCAAGAAGAAAATTCTCATTTCAAAAGGAACACTGCCAAGCAGCATTTTGGGACTTTTGTTGCTCAGAGTGACTCTGAGATGTCTCAGAAAGTCTCTTTTCCCAGCCTGGCAGTTGAAGAAGGAGTCAGAACTCTTCAGTTCTCATTCTCAAGGTTGTTTATTGTTTCTTATCTATAAAATTTTTTCTCTGCCCTGCTGAGGTCCAGACAGAGGCACACTGCCTGTCCTTGGGGCAGTGTTATCTTTTTGTACTAAAATCTACATCTACATTATTTACAATAACTTCCCAATACCTGTCACCTATGTTAGACAGTGAGATTCTCTCTTAAACCAATCCAAAAGTGCCAACATCACAGCAGAAGATGGGGGCCAAGAAGAAGAAGGAGAAAGGCTGGACATGCTTAGATTCTTCTATCTTGCCTCTTGAACCCCCATTCTAAAAACTCTAAAAATCTATTTTTTCACCCTGTGACAAACTATTATTCTAGTTAGACTTTCGTGGTCAAAATTAAAGTCACAGGCGTCCTGGGCTCTGTGCCAAGGTCTCTGAGGCCGCTGGCAGGGGTTTGGGCCATCCAGGATGTCCTGAATTCCGACACCAGCACAGACACAATTCACGCTAATCAGGTGTAGAGTGGTTTTGCAGATCTGATGTTTTCCCACCTTTAAAACCTAAATAAATTCTCCATGTTCCCCACTGAAGCCCAGCTGTCCCACTCTGCTCTGTTTGATGGAACAATGTGCCAGGAACGCTCCCTGACAGCATCTGTCCAGGCCAAACACTTCAAAGGGTGACAAAAGGGACAAGGAGTGGCTTTAATTCTAAATTATTACATAAAAATATTGCCACAGGATGCATACACTGTTATATTGTCACAATGCTATTCATTTAAAAGTGTTGTGGGAACTGAGTTTGCCTGGAGAAACATTTAGGGATTTTGCTGGCTAGTTTTGTCTAAGATTCCAAAAGCTAAAGTCTACAGCATCCACCGAAGTTTTTTGGCGGATTTTATTTGGTTTAGGGTTTTTTTTGAGGTGTTTGTGGTTTTCTGTTTTGTTTGGGGTTGTGTTTGTTTGTTATTCTTGGAGGTTTTGTTTGTTTGTTTGTTTAGGGGTTGGGGTTTTGGTGTTTGTGGTGGGGTTTTTGGGGGGGGTTTGGGGGTTTTTTGGGTTTGTTTTTGTTTAGGGTTTTGTTTGTTTGTTTTTCTTGGGGGTTTTATTTGTTTGTTTGTTTAGGGGTTGGGATTCTGGAGGGTTTTTTTGGGGTGTTTATTTTTTGGTTTTGTTTGGGGTTTAGTTTTTTTAGGGGTTGGGTTTTGGGTGGTTTTTTTGTGTTTGTTTTTTGGTTTTGTTTGGGGTTTTGTTTGTTTAGTGGTTGAGGTTTTGTTTATTTGTTAGTTTAAGGGTTGGGTTTTTGGTATTTAGGGTGGGGTTTTGGGGGTTTTTTTGGGGGGTGTTTGTTTTTTGGTTTTTTGGGGGGTTTTGTTTGTTTGCTTTTCTTGGGGGATTTTGTTTGTTTCTTTAGGGGTTGGATTTTTGCTGTTTGTGCTAGGGTTTTTGGGGTTTTTTGGGGAGTGTTTGTTTTTGGTTTTGTTGGGGGTTTTGTTTGTTTTTCTTGGGGATTTTATTTGTTTGTTTCTGGTGGGGTTGGATTTTTGGTGTTTGTGATGGGGTTTGGGGGGATTTTTTGAGGGTTTGTTTTTTGGGGTTTTTTTGGGTTTTGTTTGTTTAGGGGTTGGGTTTTTGGTGTTTGTGGTGGGAGTTTTGGGATGCTTCTTTTTTTGTTTTTGCTTGGGGTTTTGTTTGTTTGTTTTTCTTGGGGGTTTTATTTGTTTGTTTCTAGTGAGGTTGGGTTTTTGGTGTTTGTGGTGGGGGTTTGGGGGGTTTTTTTGGTGTTTGGTTTTTTGTTTTTGTTTCGGGTTTTATGTGGTTGTTTAGGGGTTTTTGGTGTCTGCGGTGGGTTTTTGCGGGGGGTTTGTGGGGTGTTTGTTTTTTGTTTTTGTTTGGGGTTTTGTTTGTTTTTCTCGGGGGTTTTGTTTGTTTGTTTAGGGGTTGGGGTTTGGGGTTTTTTGGGGGGGTGTTTGTTTTTTGGTTTTGTTTGGGGGTTTGTTTGTTTAGGGGTTGGACTTTTGGTGTTTGTGATGGGGTTTTTGGGGTTTTTTTGGGTGTCTGTTTTTGGGTTTTGTTTGGGGTTTTGTTTGTTTGTTTAGGGGTTGGGTTTTTAGTGTTTGTGGTGGTGTTTGGGGATTTTTTTTTTTTTTGTTGTTTTTCTTGTGGGTTTGTTTGTTTGTTATGGGGCGGGGTTTTGGTGTTTGTGATGGGGGTTTTAGTTTTTTGGGGGTTTTTTTTGTGGTGGTCATAGGTTTTATTTGCACTGTTTTCGTACTTTTAGGGGCGGGCTGGGGGTGTTAAGGCGCTTTGTGATTTCTTGTATGTTTCTAATGAGAAAACGTCTTTACATCATAAAAAACCTGCTTCCAGAGTTTGGTTTTTTTTTTTTCACCAAGAGCACCTTCTTCCTTCTCCTTCAGCACAAACACTCCACAGAACGAAGAAACCACACGGCCCCGCTCCGACCCAAGGCCGGCGGGCCGGGCTGCCGCGCTTCGCCTGCGGGGTCGGGCGGGAGGCGGAGTCCCTGCGGGGAGAGCGGCTCTGCGGCTCTCAGAGCGAGCGAAGGGGAACGGGACGGTGCCTCCAGCGGTGCCTCCTGGGCCCGAAGCCCCGGCAGACGGAGCGGGGGGGCGGCGGGGCCGGAGCAGCTCCGGGCAGGGCCGGACCGGGCTGAGGGAGGCACGGTCGCCATGGAGACGCGTCAGGCCGCGCTTCCTGCCGGTGCGGCGCCACTACTGCCCGGCGGGAAACAACCGAGGCAGCGCCGGCCGAGCTGCCAGGCGTGAAGCGCCGCGAGGGAGAGCAGCGTGTTTCCCGCCGGACGAGTTCGGCGTGCGCTGCCATGGATAGTGCGGGGCAGGTGGGAGCGCGGGGCGGCCGCGGGGCCGGGGAGAGACCGGGGGGTCCTAACCTAACCGGGCTGGGAGGACGGGGGGGATTGCGGAGCTGCGGGGAAGGGCAGCGGGAGGGCTCCGGCAGCGGTGCGCGAGGCCGCGGCCTGGGCCGGGCCTCCCCGGTGCCGCCCGCCGCGGTTGTGGGGGAGCGGTGCCGGAGAGCGCGGCCCTGGGGCGGGCAGGACGGGAGCGCGGCGCTGTCCCCTGCCCCATGGCGCTGTCCCCCGCGGCGCTGTCCCCTGCCCTTCTGTGCTGTCCCCTGCGCTATGGCGCTGTCCCCTACCCCATGTCCTCTGCCCCTCTGTGCTGTCCCCTTCCCCTCTGTGCTGTCCCCTGCCCCGTGGCGCTGTGCCCAGCACCAGGAAGCAGTTTGAGTGCTGAAGTGGGAAAAAAAAAAAAAAAAACCAACAACCCAAACCTGTTTTTTTGTTGTTTTGTTGTTGCTTCAGAATTAATTTCTGGTTATAGTGATTTATTAAGAAAATATGGATGTTGGTCTAGAACTGATATCCAGCTGTGACGGACAAAGGCTCTCTAGCAGTTTAAAGTTAGGAAGTGTGTGTTTATTGCGAGATAACTCCCAAATACACACCGCAATTTACAGGTGATTACAGAGTCCTTTTATCTGTACAAGTACTGAATACCCAGAATAGAAATGCATATTCATAACTTTGGTACATCCCATTCCCTGCTTTGTATTGGAATTAGTTCCAAAGCCATTAAGCACGCACAGTTTGTTCCTTGAAATGGGTCGGTTGTCTCTGTCATGGGGAGGAGTCCCATAATGAGGACTCTAAAATGAGGATCCCAAAATAAAGTCTTCCTCGTTGTGACCTTTCTGCCTTTTCAATGCAAATATGACAAATGAACCCTTGGTAGGACTCCCATTCCCAGTCTTCAGTTGGTTTCAGAACAGAGGCCTACAATTTTCTTATGTTCTAAAAGCTGTTTATCAGTTTCTGTATTCCTCATTATAAATCCAGCTTCTTCAAGGTCTACCCATTTATTTTAATTAACTCCAATAAAGCTTATCTCTAACTAAAATCTTAGCTCCCCAAAATCTCTAAATTCTTTAAAGTTTATGTCTTTGTATATTTACAAATATATTCATAGATTTACAAAGCTCTTGCCTACTGGCAGTGTTCTTGGGATTCCTAAGAATCTGGAAGCATTGCCATTCTATTACTGGCACTTCTTTCTACTGCTTTGTTATTTTTTTTTCCTTTCTCAGTCATTAATTTGGTGAAAGATGGCCAAAATTGATACCCACACTGCTGGTTAGGTTTTGCTTAGTGACCTGTGCTAACCTGGTGTGTTTTGGCTCATTTCTGTTTATCTGTTTTTATGTGCTCTCCTGCTTTAAGAAAGTTGACTTCTTACTCAGCAGGATGAAGAAAAATTCATTTTGTGAAAACAAACACACCTTTTCTTGTGTCTTCTTGCATGGATCTTATTCCCACTATGAAAAATGGCACACTTCTATGTAGTTCATGCTTTTATTTGTTAAGTACGGTATTGCTTCAAAGTCAAAAGTTTGCTTTGAAAAGTGTCTGTGTAAAAGGTGTGTCTGTAACCTGGGCTGTTTCTAAGCAGTTCATTTTACACACAAAATGATTTTTAAAGCAAGATATTCTGAAGCACTTGGATAGGAAACACAAGATTTCACATTTGACAGGCTGTGGGATGGAATGGCCACATGAATTTAACTTTTTTTTTGCACAATAGTTCTCACATCATGGTGTAGAGGTGCTTGAGGGGAACAGTCAGTTCTGTCATCCTGCAGTTTGCCATATCTTTGTTTTTGCTTTTTCTCTTTCTCTTCCAGGTTGTGATTTCATGGATCTGATTTCCTAAGGCAGTGCTGACGAAGGGATTGCAAACCCATCAGGCCATGGCCCTGGGAAGGATGGAGCAGAAGGACTGGTACAAGGTCCTGGGGGCCAAACCTTCGGACAGCCCAGCAGAGCTGAAAAGGAAATACCAAAAACTTGCTTTGTTGGTAAGGCTGGATTTGAGCTTGGGATACACTGATTTATGTATTTGAGCTTTGGGATACACTGATGGATTCCTTGTTTCTTTTGTGCCAAGGTCAGGATTAAATGTGTGAGAAGGTATTTTGTGTCTGGACTCAGATGTTTATGGGTTCTTATTCTGCAGTCTCACAAACTGTGAGTTCTACAGCACTTCACTCTAACAAACTAAAAATGGAGCTGTATCTCCCTCTCTACAAGGCCTTTTAAGGATAAACTGTCCAATTAAGAAATGACACCTAAATTATTTTTACTTCTAACCCAATAACCAACCACACAATGTGGACTTTTTATCCAATTACACAAACCCACCCAAACCTATGGAGGAGAAGGTGCAGAAGAAGGACCAGCCTGCACCCCAAAACTCCATCTTCCTTTATATACATTACTGTATTCTAAACCCTTAAACTCTAAGTTTTTCCCTCTGTGATATCGCACACTTCTATTCAAACTCCACACCCACAGTCCCAGTTCTGTCATTCCATTTTGGAAGCTTCTCCACAGCCTCAGGTGAAATGCAGTGTTCTCTTGAGGGTCAGTGCCTTTCAGCTGAAATTCTCAGCATTCAGGTTTCCAACAATACACCCAAGTCATTTTTATAAACCAATAAATTAATAATTGGGGGTTTGTTTTTAGGTTTTGTGATTGATCAGATGCAACCCTCAAGTACACAAAGACCAGATGCAAAGCAAACAAAGAAGTTTCTTTTCTGATAGTCAGCAGTAATGAAATAAAAAATGAATAGAAGGAAAATATGTTAATTATATTGGAAAGCTTCTGGTAAGTTTTTGTGGAGTTGTATTCTTGGTCACGCTTCAAGACTTCACATTCTGTGAATTCCCCTATTTTTTTCTGCAGTGCTGCTATTTGTTCATGAGAATCTCAGATTATTATCCCAGATTATTATTGTGTGTGATTCTTGGTTATTCTGTTGTATTCCCTCCCTTGGATTCAGGCATTTTGCTGAAAAAGTGCTCTTCCTGGGGTTTCTGAGGAAAGTGAAGTATCTTTTTTGGTACTGTTGACTCTTTTCAGCTGAATTTGATAGACAGATAGAATTCCCAAGGTAACTAAATTCCTGTTTTTTTAAAAGCCGATGACTTGGTAGAGAAGAAGAAAGGCAAGCAGATCTCAGGTTTGTAGGAAAAACTCCCTTTTCTGGAGGAAGCTGCTAGCTAGGCTGCCTGTATTGGCAGGGTGCTTGTTGGAGCACGTGCAAGGCAGATCTGAGGTGGTTTGAAGTGCCAAAACGAATGTGATAAGAAGCTGGGAATTTTAAGGGAGATAAAGAGAATGCCAGTGACCAGGAGACTGAGTTTTGTTAAGAGTTGAAGTAAATTCATGGGTTTGGAGGTAAGGTTGGTAATTTTTATTTCTAACCACAATAAAAACAGTTTTAAAGTTTGGTCATTTCACCAGTATATTCCAATTTTACACATTCTTCAGCTGGATTTGCTAGGCATGCCCTGGTGTACATCTCCTCCTTCTCAGTGCCTCCTGTGAGCTTTTTTCTTTGCCTGAAACTGACTGTTGTACTTAGTAAGTTCTGCCCCTGGCAAGATGTTTGTGTGCAGATTCTGGACATAAATCCTTTGGTTCTCACTGTTAAACTTTGATTGTCCTAACTTAGGAGAGAGCCAAGTTTCTTAGTTCTATTTTGAATAGAAATCGTTGTTTTTTGGACCTCCTAATGGTTTTGTCCTATTGAATTGCTGGAAAATGTGAGTAAAAGATGAGTAAATGTCTGTTTGTTCCTAATGGTGGTCAGAGGACCATGATCTAAAATACCTCTTGTGTCCAGATGGGGCTAATTTAAACTGAATAATGGAATTAATATATGTATTTGCCTGTGAAATAATGTCTAATAATGGATTTAAAATTACAGGTGGTGTTGAGAGCTGTTACAGAAGTGAAACTTTCATAGTCCCTTTCTTGTATGAAGTTTTTTAAAGTTGTGTTATGGAGCTGTACTTCAGTGTAATTTCATGTCATTGTTTTGGGATATTTGAAGCCAGAATTAGCAAAGTTTCCAGCTGTGTGTCTACATCTCTAACTGTAGTTTCAGAAAATAAAGTATTGGTTTAATACACAAGCACTTCTTTAGCACCTGTATATTTCCAACCTGCTTGGTTAGTGCTCTTCATTTGAAAAGTCAGTGAGAAATGGCAGAGAAAGTGAAGATACTTCTTTCTGTTTTTCTTTTGGTGTCTGTGATGGGTCCCTCTGACTACAAAGAGATGTTTATTGATGGTTACTTGTAGGTGTTTTCCCAAGGCAGATCTGCTGCCTGTCTGTGCTCATCTTTTCCTTTTAGCTGAACTCTTACAGGCTCTGCTTGATGCTCTCCATCCTCATGCAGCACTCCTCAGTCACTCTGGGGGCCTTAAAGCATGAGAATACCAAGGTTTTTATGCACCTCCATGGGCTGTAGGAGAGACTGGAGGGCACAGCACATTTCTTCTCTTAGTTACAGTGGGAAGGTGCCTCAGTTGGAGAGATTCCATGGTTGGAAAAATGGTAAGACTTTGCTGAAAGTCTGCCATGGCATGTTAAGACAGAAATGTTAACACAGGGCATGTTCTCTGGGGTTTCTGAGCTGTGGACTTGCAAATATTGGATTTGTTAGGGAGTGTTGCTGAATGGTGGTTTTATCCTGGTGCTGTTCCCTGGTCATTCACTTTTCCCTGTTAGTTAGAATTCAGCCCTGCCTGGACCTTTTGTGTCACCTTCTGTGTCCTTTCAGATGGAGTCACTCTCTGCTCCCCAAAGTGTGGTGGCACCTCCTCTCCAAGTGCCTGTGGGATCTCAGCACCTCAGGACTGAGGTGCCGAGCCACCGAGACCACCCTTGGGGGGCTCGGGAGTCCTGGAATGTTGCCAGAAGTGTCTGGTGGCAGGACTTTGATCCTACACAGGAGACGACACCTGTATGAGGATAGGAGGGTTTCACCGGAGTGAATGGTGAAGGGATTAGTTAATTAGAGAGTGAAACACAGGGTTTAGGATTTCTGTACAGGGGGGTTTAGAGAAGTAAGATGGAGGAATTGGGGCGTGTCCTGTCCTTCTTCTTCTTCTTCTTCTCCTCCATCTTCTGTGGTGATGGTGGCACTTTGGGATTGGTCATTACTAAAAGTGCACCGGGCAATAAGGGTGAAAGGTATTGGGGAAAAATGATAAATATTGTATACGTAACTTTGGGGTATAAAGATAGGTAACTGTCCGGAGGGGAGGGGAGTGTGCTCATGGCTGGCTGCTGAGCAGAGCTCTGTCGGGCCGAGAGAAAATCTTTTAGATAAACAATTAATAAACACCGAGACCGAGAAAAGAACTGAAGCCTCTTCTCGTCCTTTGGAACGCGGGCTGCCCCAAGGCCACCCCGGGCCTTTCCAGGCCCTCCAAACAGCCGAAAATCGGACAAGTGCCCAGCTGCTCCTTGGGCTCTCTCCTGAGGGTGGTACAGGTGGCACTGCCATTGCCAAGCACTGCTTGCAGCTTTTTAGAAGCTGCAACAGCAGATTGCAATAAAAGATTCCATGTCAAATTTGATGGTCGGTGCAGAATGGTTTCCAGTTTTTATGTAGCTGTAAAAGTTCATCTCCTCTGTGTTTATAGCCTTAAATCCAAAGGTTTGCAAAGCAACTTGCAGGTTGGATACCAGCTGCAGTTCATATGGCATTGATTCTGTAATCATGAATATTCTGATCACACTTAGCATCAAGCAGAAGAGATGGTGGAATTTCTTTTAAAACATAATTCTGCTGCTAAAATAAAAATGGCAAATCTCTGAGTCCAGGCCTTTTTCAAGTGATCCCCAATGCTCCATGTTGAGCATTTGCTTTTTGCCATCTGCTATTTTCTGTATTTGTCAACACATGTATGCTTAGCATCTTGAAGGAACAGGCAGATGTAAAATTTCCAGAGCTAAAAAGAGTTGGAGATCTTGCCATATGTCATCCAAAGATGACTATAATTGCAGCTAAATCTCAGGATTGACCTTAATAATACAAAGTAGTACACAATCACGAGTTATCAAATTGTAGCATTGTAAGAATGAATTCATCAGGGTAAATTTGTTTAAAACTGGTGAATTTTTGAAAACAAACCCCTTTTTATTACTTCTAACAAATTGAGGATGGAAATGGTTAATAAGTCAGAACAAAACTGTGCATAGACACTCTACTAGAGTGAATATATTTTTCTTTACTGCACTTAAAAATACATTTTTTTATTTGGTCAGGTCACAACATATTTGCAAGTGAATTATTTTACTATAGATAATATCAGTTCAGTCCTTAAGAATAGTATTAATTTGATACAGAAAATGAGTTTGGGCTAAAACTAGGGATTTTTTTTTCCTGCCACACCTTCTAATTATTTAAGTATCTTATAAAATTTCCTTGAGACTTAATTTTTTTTCTATCAGTTCTTGTGTACTTAGGTGACTCTGATAAGTGGATCATCTTGATTCTCTAATACTGTAAGGATCAGACTTTGGGGCACGAGATCCATTGGGCCATTATGAGTTCTGTGTAAAGCTTATTTTTAAAAGAAAATAAAACTTCTGTGTATGCAGGTTCAAACTCTGGCACAAAGCTCCAGGCAGTAATTCTGAAAGGAGAAAAACTGCAAGGGAGTGCTTTGAAACCAGCAGAGATTCCTTGGCTGGCTCTTACAAACTCATGCTGAAATGCTTTTTGAGGCACAGAAAACTTGTAGTTCCCATTCTCTGAAAGGAATCCAGCAAATTCTGAAAATTAAGATCTTGCTGAAGTGGTAGGAGTAGGCCTTTAATCTTCTGTCTTCAGAACATGCTGGTGGGTTTGAGATATTTGGGATCCACAGCCGCATACACGTTGGTTTCAACAAGGTGATTTCTTAAATGGATAAATGGGTTTTGTGCTCTGTGCTTGCTTTTTTTAAGGAAACCATTCAGCTTTTAGGAAAGGCAATGCTTAAGTTCCATTTATAAAATCAACAGAAGATAAAATTAGAGCAACAGAAATAAGATATCCAAGGGGCATACACACACACACACACACCTCCCCTCATCTTATTTTTGGCACAATTTTTGCATTTCCTTTTGGTCTAGCACTCTGTTGTCAAAGAATAAGTTGTCAGATTGTTTTTGAATTTTTATGTAGCTGCTTTATATCTGAAAACTGCTTTTCACCAGGAATAAAGTCACCAAACACATAAGCTTTGTCTAGCTGAAAATCAGGTGTCTGTTCCTGTTGATGCTGATGATATTATAGGATACCTTTCAACTGGAAAAAAAATTATTGTGCAAGAAAATTATATGCTGCTGTTACAATGTGTGCCCTAATCTTAAAGAAAATCCATGTAATTTGATCAGGCAGCAGCAAGAAGCTCTTATTTTTAATATGGTAAGGAAATAAAATATATGTACCACTTACAAATATGTGCCACTTAACACAGAGGGTCACAAAGATTATCTTTTTTATCAAAAGGGGTGGTGTGTGTGTGTATAAATACCAAGTGTTAAGGTGCTCACTTGATCTGTTTGAAAGAGGAGAAGATTTGCAAACAGAGCATCAGGCACAGGTGAGAATGACTCTCAGCAACAGAAAACAAGGAAATGAATAGAAATTTCATTTAATGAGGCAAAATTACTTCAAAAAGAGTTTATTGCATGGAAGATGTTTAAAGCAAAGACATGTGACTTTCTGGAGAGTTAAAAACTCAGGTACTGATTTCTGTACTCACCTCAATTCTGCAATCACAAGAAATGCTGAGGGTGTCATATATGTAAAGCTAAAGAGCTGCTTGTTCTTTTTTTGTGATTGTTCTTTTCGTGTTTGTTGCAAGGTAAATTCAATATTACTCCTGAAAGGACCTGCCTACTGAGGAACTTCATGCTGAGTTTAAGTTGAGAATTTGAAACTTAAAAATAAAAAAACTTTGAGTTTTGTATTGGAAAATAATGCTTTCCATGAGATTCAGGCAGTGTAAGTATTCCCCTTTCAATACCCTTGGGCAGGTTTTTATTTCTTTATTTGAATAGCAGCACACTTGTTAGAAGTGTTTAACAGATCATCATGCTTAGCTAATTCTAACTTCACCTAACTGGTAGAAAATGGATTTGTAATTTGACAACATAAACAGAACAAGTTCAGTGGAGTTAATCTAATAGCTACAGAGAAAAAGATAAGCATCCAGTTTGATACAAGGGACTTTTGTTTCAATGCTCAGGGTGGATTTACTCTGAGCTGTTCTCTACATCCCATTTCCTAATTACCACTTGAATAAAAAGAAGGGGCATATTTTCAACTTGAGGATTTGATTGTCAGTGTAGGTAGTGCCCAGTGAAGCTCAGAGCTAGAGAAGTCACTAATTCCAACAGCTTCATTAGCCTGGTCATGGCCTGCTGCTGTTTAACTGTGACTTGTGTGATTTATTCACCTGATTCTGGTGCTGGTTTTTGTTTGGTTCACGCTGTAATGTGTAATGATTTTTTAAAGATGCAGGTGAATTTTAACAAGTGGCTGAGGTGTGAATATCCCTGCAGAAGTTTTGTCTTTAACTTACATAGAATGTGAAAACCAAATAAGCCAACAAGTAAATAGTGCATTGCTTATTCAGGTAGTTCAGCCAATTGTGAAAGTAATGTTAGGTTTTTTTATTATTTATATCTAAATTTAATCTGTTTACAGGGTTATTGTCTGCAGTTCATTTGTTATAATGAGCAGCTTCTGGTACCTCACCCTCTGTAGATTTATGGTTCATACACAACAGAATGGGCACCAGGCAATTGAAATGGGAGATTTGGCCAGTATGTGCTTGGCCTTTGATGTCATTTGTCCTCTGCAGAGGAATCTGATTCCTCTCTTGGACACTTTGTGCCCTGGTTATGTCAGTTATTCATTGTAACATATATTAAAAAAAGGATCTATACTCTGTTTGGTAGACTTTTTGTGATAGGTGTTCAATACTCACAAATACTCACTGTGTCCTGGATCAGTATAAAATAAAAATTCTGATCAAAAATAAAATCTTGAGTGGTTTATTAAATGCCATAAAGCTATTTCTTTAACATTTGCAAGTGTTCTTCCAGCATTTTGAAGACATGTTTAAGTAATTTTACATTGTGCAGTGTGCCTTTTATCTCATTTCTAATGAGAGCTGTTTGAAATCAAAATCACAGAGAAAAAGATACAAATTGAAGCACAAAGAAGGAGGCTACAAAGAGCAGCATAAAGCTTTTATATCACAAATGTTCTGTTGTTCTGATGTTTGAGCAGCCACAGTCAAGAGCACCTTGAGCTGTTCAGCATTTCCACATCAGACCATGCACTCAGGAGCCCACTTCAGAAATTTTAAGCACCAGGTCAGTTATTTAAAGAAGGTCTAAGTGCAGAACAATGGTCTGAAGGGTGAGAAAAGTTCAGGGTAGAATCAATCATGTTGCAATGGCTGTGTTTATATAGGGATCTCTTATGGCTGTTAAACAAAATTGATCATGTTTGTGTTGAAACTCAGATAGTTATTAAATTTTTTCAAATATTGTCCTGGGATGTACTAACCTGTAAAATTCAGTGTTTGGAGGACTTGTTGGATTTTTTTATTATTTAAATAAATAATTGTGTCTAATTTTGTCTTCTGTTTGAAATACATAATAAAATTATTATGTTGTTTAAGCAACACATTCTCATGTTCCTTCTTTCCTCCATCTCTTCACACTTGAGGTCAGAAAATCCCCATCTGAATGATGTAACTGTCCCACCCTCCATCTTCTCGTGGCCTCAGTGCATCACAAATGCTCCCTCATCTCCCACTGAGCTCAAATGCTCAGCAGCCATGAGCTCATGGAGCTGATTTCATGCAGAAGTGAGGATAGGATACTTTGTAGGATACTTTGTGGGTAGCTTCTTGCTCTAGAAAAAATTCAGCTTTTTGTGCTCTGCCAGTCATTTGGATAAACTCTTTGTCATTTAATTTTCAGGAAATTAAAAGTGATGTTTCAAGGCTGAGAAGTCAGTTGTCAGCTATTGACTGAGTGTTGTCCAACTTGACCCTTCATGGTTATTCCTACTACATTATCAATAATGAAAAAATTCACTCTGTCTTGCTTGGATTTATGACCTAAGAATGTCTATAAGAGTCAGAGAAGGTAAAGATGAATGAGTTTGCTGAGCAGCATCTTAGCTAAAACATTTTTCTTTCCTTTAGAAAAGGAAAAAACCATTAAATTGCAGAACATGAGGTTGTAACTACTGAGGTGTTTGAGGAGAGGCAGGGCTCAGCTCAGCTTTTTGAAGAGGTTCTTGCCTTCTGTCAGAGCAATCCAGGCTTGGCAGTGCCAAAGATGGGCTTGGGAGGATTCTCCCAGTGAAACTCTGGCTCCTGGAATGTGGGAAATGGGTTTGTAGGGAATTCTCAAAGCCTGAGTGTGCATCTGTATGCAAACTTTGAGATAGAAATGGTGACTTAGAAATGCCATGGAATCGGACAGACATTGCTGAGAGAGAAATGGAAATACAAACAAGTTTCACAGGATGGCCTTGCAAATAAAACTAGATACTTTGAAAAATAGAACTATGAATGATGCATTTTAGATGGTTGGCTTTAAGGCACTTACAGCATGGTGTGGCTAAAGCTGAGAAGCCAAGAAACACTTACAGTGTATTGTAATTAGGAAATAGTTGGCTTCTGATTGTGATGGTGTGAATTGTAACACCTGTATTGTCTCACCCTTCTCATGAGACTGAAAAGGGAATAAAAGTTTTTAAAACACCTCTCAGTTGCCCCATCTTTGGATTAAGAAAAGGGTTAAATCCCCCACTGGAAATGTTGCTGTTGAAACTCAAGGGATGCAGACTGGGATTATTCCTTACTTCTGACCTGTGCTGAGCTTTGACTTTGTCTTTCCACCTCCTTCTGCCTGTTCCCTTCTGAAATGGGGCAGTTGTGTGAAGGCTGAGACTGCCTAGATGGGGTTTTATGAAATACCAGTGTCCCAGAGGTCAGTGGTGAGTGCTGGTGAGTGAGCAGAATATTCTGAATATCCTGGATTCCCCCTCAGTGTGTCCCTGCAGCGTGGGGACACGCTGCCAAAATTGTTTCCTTGCTGCAAGTGGAGGAATTTACCAAATCAAATATCAAATCAGAAGTTAAATGAACACCAAACTAGTGATCAGTCAAGGTAGCAACACATCCTTCAAGCCTATGAATAAATCCAATACAAACTAATTTCTAAGTGGGTGTGATTCCATAAGTTCTGTTTGGAATTGTTCTGTCACTGTGGCTATGAATTCTTGAATTAATGCTCACTTTTATTTATTGCTTCTGTTCTTCGAGGTTTCTTTCTCTTGTGTTTTGGGTTGTTTTTTGGTTTTTGTTTTTTTAATACTGGTTTTCACAACTGAGTAAATTCTGTTAATAAGTAGCTTTTTATGTCCATTTTAAACGTTATAATTCAACAAGGGCCAAACCTGTTATTTTGAGATCTCAAATGGCTTCAAACACTGTGGGGATTCTACATTGCTCTCAGAGATGGGGAAAGCTGAAAGAAACAGTTTCAAAAAAGCAAAAAAATCAAAACCTCGGTGTGCAAGTGTTGGAGTTATGGTTGCTAATAACTCATTTTTTAAAAGTCCTGTACTCTGCAGCTGAAGTGCCTTGGGGACTTGGATTATTTTGCATACACAGGGTATTTTCAGGTATTCCAAAAGAACTGGAAAATGAATGGGACACTCTGGTTTGGAATACTGAGTGTGTGACTGGGGCAGGGGGGCAGTACAGAAAACTGTGCTTTGACTTGGATTATTTTGCATTATGCTTAAATCTGACCTCTTAAATCCATGAGGGTGTTTTCAGGTATTCCAAAAGAACTGGAAAATGAATGGGACATTTTGGTTTGGAACACTGATAGGTAGCTGTGGGTATCAGAGTTCTTTTTCTGGAGTGGTTTCTTTGTTTTTTTGGTTTTTGGGTTTTGTTGTTGTTGTTTTTGGGTTTTTTTTGGTTGTTGTGGGTTTTTTTTTTCTATAATAAAACAGAGGATTTGGGAGTTTGTGTCCACATGAAAGTAGTATTTGCCTAAACTGTTTTCCTACCAATTTGTTTGTTTGGAGTTATTATATGAGCAAGACCACAATAATCCATGCCTAAACAACAGAACATTGTTCAAAGTGATATTATTGGTGTAAATTGTGAGCATAGGAACCAGAAATTTAGAAAAAATCTGAAATTCCCTTTCTATTTTTACCTATATACTACTGTACATTTAAGTGGGTTTTTTCCTCCTTCATTTCTTTGCTGGTTTTTGATGGATTTTCTGTTGTTTTTTCTTCTCCTGCTGTCTAGTGTAGCTTTCAAAGGGCTTTTTGAAGTACCTCTTGAGGCTCTTGGGTCACTCTTCATGGGAAAATAAGGAGCCATGGAAAGAGAAGAATATGAAAGAGAGTCTGTTTCTAAAAATGTACCTTTTGGGAACCAAGGCTTCTGATTTTTCTCCTCATTTTCATTAGCCAAAGAATTGTTTTCTTCTGTTTATACAAACAACAGTTGATATTCCTTTCCATCAATAGAAACTGAAACTTTTACACTTGATTTTTTTTTGCTCTGAAGGGCTCCAAAGTAGCAAAGAGTGTGGAAGTTCAGAGTAGCAGGGTGATGGTGCAGTACCATGAGAAAAGCAGATGCATTTTAAGTATATTTAAGCAAGATACTTTCAAAAAAAAAAAAAAATCCAGTGTGGACATTAATGAGTTTGTGACAGTGTAATTTAGTCTGTGGGTTTATTTAATTGCACTTTGAGGATTCCAGTAATTTTCAAGAGTTTGCTGCACTGGATTGATAGTCCCATCCTGTGTTTTCACTGTGCAGCTGTCAGTGAACACCCATTTTGTGTTCTGCTTACCTGTTGCACATTGCTGTGAACATTTAATCCTAATCCTTTCCTTTCCTTTCCTTTCCTTTCCTTTCCTTTCCTTTCCTTTCCTTTCCTTTCCTTTCCTTTCCTTTCCTTTCCTTTCCTTTCCTTTCCTTTCCTTTCCTTTCCTTTCCTTTCCTTTCCTTTCCTTTCCTTTCCTTTCCTTTCCTTTCCTTTCCTTTCCTTTCCTTTCCTTTCCTTTCCTTTCCTTTCCTTTCCTTTCCTTCCCTTCCCTTCCCTTCCCTTCCCTTCCCTTCCCTTCCCTTCCCTTCCCTTCCCTTTCCCTTTCCCTTTCCCTTTCCCTTTCCCTTTCCCTTTCCCTTTCCCTTTCCCTTTCCCTTTCCCTTTCCCTTTCCCTTTCCCTTTCCCTTTCCCTTTCCCTTTCCCTTTCCCTTTCCCTTTCCTTTTTTAATTCTGGCTTTTTTTAAAAGAAAGCAATTTGGGTCATCTGTGGTTGTTTCCTTGCAAATTTATCCCGTGGGTAATGAGTAACTAAAATGTATGGGGAAAACTCCTTTTTCCTCCAGAGTGCTGTCTTGGGGATGTTTTGCTGCAAATATTTGAATTACAGCAAGTACTTCCTTATAGTTACAGCTATAGCAACAAAAGTGTTACCTGAAATATTTCTGTTCTGCTGGATTTTATTTGTCTCAGACAAAGGTGTAGGTGTGCTGTGCTGGATGTTGTGTGCAACAGTGGGAATTTCTGGCCAGAAGGTTATTTTCTTTCCTTTTTTTTTTCCCCTTTTTTTTCTTCTTTTTTTTTTCTTTTTTGAAATTCTTTTTTCTTTTATTTTTTTTCTTTTCTTATTTTCTTTTTTCTTTTTTCTTTCTTCTTTTTCCCCTTTTTTCTTTTTTTCATTTCTTTCCTATTTTTTCTTGCTTTGTGTACAGCATAGGCTGCGACCCCAGGAATTCAGCCTAGGAAGACTTTTTTTTTTTTCTTTTTCTTTTATTTAATTTTTCTTTTCTTTTTCCTTTTTTTTTTTCTGTTTCCCTTTTTTTTTCCCTTCTTTTTCCTTTTTTAATTTTTTTCCTATTTTTTTCTTGCTTTGTGTACAAGAAAGGCTGCAATCCCAGCAGTTTTTATATTTTCTTTTTTCTCCCTTTCCTTTTTTTTCATTATTTTTTTCTTTTCTTTTTTCTTTTATTTCTTCTTTTTCCTTTTTTTTCTTATCTTTTTTCCTTTTTTCCTTTTTTCCCCTTTTTTTTCCTATTTTTTCCTTGTGTTGTGTACAGGATAGACTGCAACCCCAGCAATTCAGTTTAGGAAGAGGGTTTTTTCTTTCCTTTTTTTTCCATTTTTTTTCTTTTCTTTTTTCTTTTTTCTTTCTTTTTTCCCCCTTTTTTCTTTTTTTCATTTCTTTCCAATTTTTTCTTGCTTTGTGTACAGGATAGGCTGCAACCCCAGCAATTCCATTTAGGAAGACTTTTTTTTTTTCCTTTTTCTTTTTTTTTCTTTTTTTCTTTTTTTCTTTTTTTTTTCTTTTGTTTTTTTTTTATTTTTTCCTTTTTTCCCTTTTTTCTTTTTTTCTTTTCTTTTTTCCTTTTTTTTTCCTTTTTCTTCCCTTTTTTTCATTTTTTTTCTATTTCTTTCTTGCTTCGTGTGCTGGATAGGCTGCGATCCCAGCAATTCCGTTTAGGAAGACTTTTTTTTTCCTTTTCTTTTTTCTTTTTTCCTTTTTTCTTTTTTTTTTTTTTCTTTCCTTTACTTCTTTTTTTTTCTTTCCTTTTCCCCTATTTTTTTTTCTCTTTTCTCCTTTTTTCTTTCTTTTTTTTTCCCTTTTTTTCCCTAGTTTTTTCTCCCTTTGTGTACAAGAAAGGCTGCCATCCCGCAATCCCATCAGCTCAGTTTAGGAAGACTTTTTTTCTTTTTTCTTTTTTTTTGCCTTTTTTTCCTCTTTTTCCCTTTTTTTCCCCTTTTTTTCCTTGCTTTGTGTACAGGAAAGGCTGCCATCCCCGCAGCCCAGTTTGGGAAGGCTCTCGGGGATGGAGCAAATATTGAAGCCCCTCAGGAAAGTTGGTGGCCCGCCCTTGGCTGGGCCCGAGCGGAGGAACAAAGCCGGGCTTTGCTGTGCCCTGCCCGGCATTAGGTGGCAGTAACGCGTTGTTTTTGGCAGCTGCTTTGTCCTTGGGTTTTTCTCTTTGCTGTCTTCAGTGCAGTTTCATCAATGGGAAAAAAAAAAAAAAAAACCAAAAAAACCGTGTGTTTGATTTCTCGCAGTTTTTATGAAATGCTGGTTTACGGTTTGGCTCTGGGGGCACCTGTGCAGTGTGCAGAGGTGGGGTTGGTGTGCTGGGGTGTGGTCATGATTTATTTTCTGGTCTGTGGTAACTATCAGTGATAACATTAAGCACACACATTCTGGTGATAAATATGCTGTTAATGGTCAACTGAGTTTAATTCTGCAGCCCTTACTTTCCATAAGCTGTTACCACATCTAAACATAATATACCCTACCAGATGAAGTAGGCTTGGGATTTTTTTTTTGCTTTTCGTCTTTATTCTTAGATAAAAAGCAATCTTAGGCTCAAGAGCAAGTTAGTAGGGACATAATTAACCTTTCAGCTCAGTGGTATTGTTGTCACTGCAGGTCCCGGATGAGTGCAGTTGCCTTGTGACCCTTTTGGGAGGCTGTTCCTTCCCTTCATCCTTGCTTCTCCCACGTACAGGATCTCAAGGATTCCAGAATCCTGCGTTGCATTGTATTAATTGGGCAGGATGATCAATTAATGGAAGAAGAGCAAGAAAGTGTTGACAGAACATGCTCCCTAATTAGTACCTGCTGGACCATGTAGGCCACTGTGGTGTTGTCTCAGGGTGGCAACTGTACAAGACCTTTATGTGCAAAACAGACCTGTGGAAAAGCCAGGGAAGGAAATCTTCATTGCTGGAATATTTCCCTTCCCTCTGCGACCCTGGGGCAGCTCCATCCTTCACAGAAGGAGCACATTTCCAATTCTCAGCCCTGTGTTGTGTCCATGACTTGCTCTGAAGTCATGTAGCCTTTGTTTGCCCAGGTATTAGTTAATGGAAGAGCTGCTCACCTATAAATAGATGCTCTTTTTTCTTTTTAATAAAACTGTGTAGTAAGAGGGAAACAGTGAGATTTCCTGATGGCTTCTGTGATCAAATGGCAAAAAATTCTAAGTGAAGAGCACCACAGTGCTGGTTTTGGATTACAGAGCAGGGCTTCAGAGTTTTTCACGTGAGACTTGTGAGTTGAAAAGCACTTTGAGTCTAGGAAGGTGGGATGCCAGAATTATTTAGTTATTAGTGGGGTGTCCCCATTTGTTTGTATAAATACATTGCTATTAATTCCCATTCTTCATTCAGAAGTTCCTCCTGCAATTACAGAAGTTTAATGGTTAAAGATCTTTTCAAAACTACCTCATTTTCTCCTGCAGTTTAAACTTCTTTGTTTTACTGAGATAAACATCTTCCATCTTCCTGTTTGAGAATACTTTTATTGAGTGAATAACCTCTCTTTATTGTGTGTGTAGAACAGTGTATATTTTTACCCTGCCCCAATTTTACAAGTTCAGCTGGTGAAGCTGGAAAATGGGTTCTTGCTGTGACCTTTCACTGAGTGCCACAGGGTGGGGGCCTAGTGCACGTTTGGCACTTTGTTCCCTGCTTGTCACAGGTGGCTAAAGCGTGCTTTTCTTCAATTTTATTAGCCAAAAGTTCAAATTCCAGTTTAATAAAGGAACTAACTGATCATTTGGCCTGTGTTCTGATTCAAAACCCATCCCAGAATGGATTGTGCAAGAAAAACAGTTGGGCCCTAGAGCACAGCTGCCAGCCTGCCCTCAACCAGAGCAAATGCTCATTTGGAGGCTTGGGTGCTCACCTAGGGCTGACACTGGCATGGAAAAGATATAATATATATAAAAAATATATATTTTTAAAATATATATTAAATTTTATATCTAATATAGATAATTATATAATATATATTATATATAAAATTTGAATATATTATATTATATATAATATAATAGAATTTTATTATATAATTATATAATATATTATCTATAAAATATATATAAATATACATATTATATATATTTTTATATATTATATATTATATGTTATATGTTATATGTTATATGTTATATATTATATATTATAGATGGTATATATTGTCTATTATATTATATTATGTATATATTGTATATTAGGTATTATATGTATAATATATATTAATTGTTACATATCTATAATAATGTGCATAGATTATATATATATAAAAATACATATAATATATGTAATATATATTATCTATTATATATATATTAAATGCATATAATATATAATACCAGATCTGGGGTTAATTCTGGTACAGGCTGCTGGGGATTTGTGGCTGAAAGTGTTCAAGGTGATGATGGAGGTAAAATTAGCCAAAGTGTGAACTTGGAATGTAATTACAGAGCTCTCAGAGTGTTGTAATTGCATTATATGGCTCCTTCTCTGTGCTGTGTCCAGCAGGGAGACTGCTCAGCTTTACATGTTGGTGCTTTATCAGCTGATCTGGAATTTTCAAGACATGTTGCATAATTTGAAAATAGTGCTGCAAGCCCTGTGATGGCAGTTCAGCACTGGGAATGTGCAGTTTTGGCAGGATTTGGGATATTGAGCGGAGCCCACTCCCCTACACTGCTGATAGTGTTTCAGATGCAGAAGTTTAATATCTTGGATAGCTTTAAACATTAATTTATTGAGCCCTGAGGCCAATAGAAGCAGAATTACTTGTTCTTGAGGGCTGGGGGCCTGGATCAGCCACATTTAAACTGTCTGAGGACAGAGAATTCAGGGTGGGTACCCTGCTTTAACAAAAACCCCAAAGTCAGGCTGAACTTTGCAGTGGAGGCAGGGTTTTCCCAGCAGCTCTCACACTGATCTCTCCTGCTCACAGTCTGCAGCAAGAGTCCCTCTGATGAGCGTTTCTGGATCAAAGCAACAAAACTCTATCTCTAAATGTAATTTTAGAAAGAGGAGGAATGCTGCACTAGGCTTAATTGTCCAAATTTGATGCCAGAGCTATGGGAAGATGAAGACTGAACAGAGTCTTTTTGTTGAGAGAGAGAAAACAAATGAGTACAAAGGAAATGTCAGCCTACCATAATATTTTGATTTTTGAAATAATTTTAAATAATTGTTGATTTCTTAGATATTTATAGATGTAGCTTACATATTGTGGCCAGATTGAGAGATTTTGTTTTAGGAACTGTAATTGCTTTCTTACTAAAATGTGTCCTCACGGTCTGTAAATAACCAGAGAAATGGATGCAATTATATGACCCAGTCCAGCCCTTGTTTAGCAGTTAATTTCTCCAGATTTCTATGAGCATTTGTTCAGGCCTACACAGATTTGGTTGTTGGTTTAAATCTAGCCAAGGCTGGTGGTGTCTTAATTGCTACCACAGAGCAACCATTTGGCCTGTGTGAGATGGATGTTGTCAAGGTACCTTCTGCAAGGCAGACATTCATCCACTGGGAATGTATCAAGAAAGTTTTCATTAATTGGTCCCTTTGTTGGCATTTGTGGCAGAGCAGCCAAAAAACTGAGTATGAACAGACACTGTGTCAGGGGGTGAGATTTATTGGCAAGTCTCAGTAAAAAGTGGTATTTACTACATAGCTTGTAAGCAGGGGCAAAGGAGTTTCCTCCTAAGAACAGGCTGGCATTAAATTTACTGAGGTGGTTTGTTGTTTTTTTTTTTTTTTTAAGGCAGGGAAATGTAACAGGAATCCAGCCTCAGTCAGAAGTTAAATAGGAAATAGCCAGTTAATATTTTCCTGCTTAATGTTGGCTGTCTTGCTGCTTCTTTGTAATGTGATGTGAAGTGTTATGATGGGCTCTGTGACGTGCAGACAGATTCACATCGACCTATGGATGTGTCAGATGAGAACACTTGACAGGTTTTGTCCTGACTTCATTTGCTTAACCTGTGGATAATGACAATTACAGCTGATAATGTGTACATGTAGAATAAAGCAGGACAAATGTTTTTAAACAGCTCCCAATTTTGGGATTTTTATGTCCACGTTAATTTCTGCATTTTGATCTTGTCTCTTTGATAAAAGGATGAACTTCATTGTATTGCAAGGGACACACTGGTACTGATTTGTTCATTTTGTCTAAGTGCAGCATCATTGTTTAATTTTGTACAGAGCAAGGCTGTTTGCATGAGGCTTGCTTAAACCCATTTAATTTTTTTTTTTATGCCATAATGTGCTATAAATAAAATAACAGTTTGGACTTAATACTCTGAGGGGCAGAAGTTCTGATTCTGAAATTTGAATGTATTGCCTGTTGGATATTGAGCTTTGATAAAAGAACAAATAGATTGAACCCCCTAATATAAATAAAATAACACTTTGGACTTAATACTGAGGGGCAGAAGTTCTGATTCTGAAATTTGAATGTATTGCCTGTTGGATATTGAGCTTTGATAAAAGAACAAATGGATTGAACCCCCTAATACTGATAATGGGATTCAAAACTGCTTGGTGTTAATCTGTGCAGTTCCCATGAGGAGTCAAAGTTTCATCCTCTTGGATTCCCAGCCATGTGGCTGGGAAATAATGGCTTGGGTTTCTCTCTTCATCCAGCTGCTTCCAATGTTTTCCCCATCCCTGTTTTCCGTTCTGAGCAGCAGTGTCCAGCTCCCTGTGCCAGGACAGGGCTGTCAGTGCTGTGTCCTGCTCTCATGCTGTGTTTATCCAGGGCCACCTCCACCTCTGCCATTTCAGTCCCCCAGCTTTGTAGGGCTTGCATCTCTTCTCTTTGCAGTTTTAATTCAGTTCTTTCATTCATCAAAAATGTGCTGCACCACATAGGCAGAGTGTTCTCTTTGTTGAGTTGGGATTGAATTTCTCTTCCCTGACCATTGCTGAGTGCCTTTCATCACTGCTTATTTTTTGATACAAATACACATCTTTTTGACACATTCCAGGAGGTGATGTAGTGTAGGTTGTGAAAATTGTCTTTTTTTAAAAAGGTAATTCATAGTTGGATGGAAATGATACTTCTCATTGCATTGCATGGATAAAATAATGTCTAGCTATAAAAATAATCTATGCCTAACATGGAGAAAGGGTTAAGGATGCTGAGCTACTGAGTTAATTTGAGATGTTAATATTCTATCATTTGCTCTTGCTTAAAGGTCAGGTTTAGTCACTAGATGTAGTTCTTTCAAAGGTAGAAATATTTGGTGTATCTAAGTAATCCTCTGGTAAAATCCTCCTATTGATTTACTCAGGGCATATCTCCAGCTTCAAATATATCCCTTATTCAAATATAGGCACACATCCCCTATGGAAATAAAGCAGGAATTCCAAACCTGTCTAAACTTGTCAGTTCAATTTAGCAAGGTGATTCCATGAAACTGTAGATGATTTCAGAGTTTAAAATCTTTAATAAATCAGATTGTTTAGAAATTTACTCTAAGTGTTGGTTTTCCTCACTACTTAATGGTTACTTTATGACTCACAATAGTATGTCCAGAATAATTTAAGTTGAATTTTTGAGCTCTGGTGGTTTCAGCATTGTTCTATGCCTGTCATTACTTTTTGAATTTTAGAACCTTAAAAATGGTTTCCACTATGGGGAAAAAAAACCTAAATGGTGTATAGTAAAAATTTTAAAATCTGAAAATATTTCTCTAAAATAATCCTCTCAGAAGAGAAGGTCAAGAATTTAATGCAGCTGCATTTGATTCATCCTTTTTATATTACTTTTCTATTTTCTGCTGAAGATTCCTGCAAAAGCTTGACAACTTTGCAGTAAATATTGGAAAGCAGGAAAGACAAAGCTGTAGAAGGTAGAGAGTACTCCTTAGTTTGATCCTGAAAAAAAAAATTAGAACTGATTTCTCTTCAGTTTCCTCAGACAGAAAAAGCAGCTCTACATTTTACGTGGCTTACTAAAAAGTTATGTCATTTCAGCAGGGAGGAGTTTTTTATAGTTATCTGTGAAAATACACTGCAGCAATTTATTTTTTACTTACAAAAAAGTGATTTAAAATTTGGAAGCAGTAGTGACTTCCCTAAAATGAAGGCTCCTGGTCTGATGTACAGAATTAGGGATGTGGTGCGTCTTTTGTTTTTGGAGTGAATATCCTTTATACACAAGGCAAAATAGCCACAGTAGTGTATTAATTAATTACCAAATGAGAAGGGATAGCACTTTTAAAACCTTTTCTAAATAACCAGCTTTTTAAATCTGGTGTGTGGAAAAGCAGCTGAGTAAAAATTTGACCACATGAGGTGGTCACATTAAGTTGTGTATTCCACAGTTTAGGAGGAGATTACAAATCATTACAAATCCAGTGTAAAACTCAGGCCTGTAAAGCTCCCACTGAGCTGGATTCAGCTGATCCTGACTGGGGCTGTCAATGTGTGTCTTTCATCAGTGCTTATTATTTAATATAATTATGCTTATTTTACACATTCCAGAAGGTGTTGTAGTCTAGGTTGTGAAAATTGGTTGTTTTGTTTTTTGAAAGGTAATTCATAGCTGGATGGAAATCATATTTCTCACTGCACTCAATGGATAAAAATGTCTCCCATACAAAACTGCAACAATGAATAGGGAAAAGGAGATCACCAAAATCCATCATCTCACACAAGAATCTGGTAACCAGGAGCGAGGGAAGGTCCCAAAAAAAGAGCATGATTTGTGTCTGAAGGGAAAAGTTTTTTACAGAAAGGGTGAGAAAGTTCTGGAATGGCTGCCTGGGGAAGTGGTGGAGTCCCCATCCCTGGGTGTGTTTAACAAAGCGTGGATGTGGCACTGGGTGCCAGGGTTTGGTTGAGGTGTTGGACTCGGTGATCTTGAAGGTCTCTTCCAACCCAGTGATTCTGTGAATTTTGGGAATTCCCAAGGAGGTGCTGGAGTCCCCATCCCTGGGTGTGTTTAACAAAGCCTGGATGTGGCACTGGGTGCCAGGGTTGAGTTGAGCTGTTGGGGATGGGTTGGACTCAGTGATCTTCAAGGTCTCTTCCAACCCTGTGAATTTGAATTCTGTGAAGTATTGACACCACATTGCTCCCTCTGAACTGGAGTACTTTTGTAAAGTCTCCTCTGTGTCTGAGTGGCTGAACAGAGTCTGAAACAACTGCAGAGAGGACATTTTGTGTGCTCTCTTGGAGAGGGAAGAGCAGGGCAGTTGAATCAAGAGTGGATTTTTGCTGCAGACAAATTCCTGGATTTGATTAGCAAGCTAGAGAGTGGGAAAATAAGTCAGTAAGAGCATAACAGTAAGTACATAAATCCAGATGAAATGGGGTCACTGGAATAGAAGAAAAGAATAAGAGGAGTATTAGAATAAAAGAGCTGATGTTTGAGGATTTTTCTTAGTGTAGATGTAGTTTGCTAAAGGCATTAGGTGAGAAAGGCCAAGAGAGGAAGGAGCAAATAGGTTCAGAAGGCATGGAGACCAAAATGGAGAGAAATAGATAGAAATAGATAGATGTAGATGCATATTTTAATGAGTAGGTCTCCTACAATGGAGTTGATGAAATTGTTGTCTTTCTAAAATAAAAATTGCACATGCTGCAGAAACTACATTTCCCAAATCTGTAGGAAAGGAGTTAAGGGCTATGTGTTAAATCTGAAGAATAATTAATTTTCTGCATCAATTATTATCTTTCCACAGTACTTTTGTGTGTGGGGCTTCCTGTACAATTCAGAATCATTTCTCAGTCAGACAAGGTCTTGGTGCAGCAAAGGGAAAGTGTGGCCAGCTTGGTGGGAGTGTTTTCCCAACACGGTTGGCAGGAGAGAAGCCAGTGTGCTTGAGTCTGCTTTGGGCAGTCAGTCAGCAATTTTTGTGTGTATTTCTAAGAAACTGATCTGAGAAGGTGTAGACTTTGTGGCCAATCCAAATACCTAGAAGTTATCTATATGGAAAACAATGACTTCATGCAATGACCAAGATTTTTTGGTTTTGTTTGCACCTCAGAATTTTGTCATCTTCAGTTGAAGAGATAGAAAATGGAGGAATCTTCATGGATCACAAGTGTTCTTCAGCTGTATTTTTATAAGGTAGTCTTCAGGCTTGAATGCAGAGGGGACTTCAAAACCAGGATTTAGTACACATGTGAGGTTGGAGGGGCATCCACCTCTGTGTGTGCAAAAGCACCTGAGAAACAACCTGAGGTGGAAGCATTTTGCCCAGCCATCCCTACTGTTGTTGTACAGGGGATTTATGTATTGATAACTGATCATTACTGATCACTGATTTATATACTGATAACACCCATCAGTGCCAATGACAGATCCATCCGTGAGCAAACAGATTCCAGGAGAAGTGCTCCTTTACATATGGAATTTTGTCAGCTACACGTGTTACTAGCATTCTTTCCTTTCCAAAATGAATTATAAACTCAGATTCATTTAATCAGAAATGTGCTTAATCACTTATAGAGCAGGTGTTGTACATCTTAAAATCTGCTTCACATTTCAGTGCCCCAGCTGATGTTGGTATGAAGGGCGCTTAAAGCTCCAGAATAAGAGAAAACTGGTCTATGACACAGTTATCAGGTGGTAGGCCTGAATAGATTGGAACTTATATATAAAATATATATAATATATATTATATATATTATATATAATATATATAATATATTATATATATTATATATATATATTATATAGTATCTAATACATATAATAAACATAATATATATATTATATGTATTTTTATATTATATATGATATTTATTATATTGATTATACTGGGACTTTCTCAACTTAAATGCTGTTCCCTGTTGCTCCATCACATCTACTGAGCAATTTAGAGTAGCAGAAAAAGAGATTACTGGAGATGAATTAAAGCTACAGGAAGATGGAGTTTTGAGGGTTCCTTTTCAGCAGGCATTGGAACCACTCAAGTCAGAATGCTCTGCTCTGCACAAATGAGAAAGAAAACGTGTTACCGTTTTAATTATTATTGCCTGTTTAACGTGGGATTTCTTGAATAACCATGTCCTTGAATAATCATTTCTTAACGAAAATGACACAATTTTGTAGCCAGTGATCCATGATTTTAAGTATTTGGAAGGGCTATTGATTCATTGAACTGGAAGAAATGAAAGATGTTCAGGCATATTTTCAAAAGTAGAATTACATGTAGTATAAATTATATTTGATCATGTATATTTTATTTACCATTTAAAACATAAAAAAAGCTGGGCACATGTAATGCAGCATTCAATTGATATGTGATAGCTTTAACTAAACATTGGTGCTTATGTTTAAAGCTGTTTTTATGTTTAAATATTTTTAATTTTTTTTTTTTAATTTTAAATCTGTGTTTGTGTTTAAGTATGTTTAGCTCTGTGGAGTGTTACAAGAGCTGCCAGCATCTCCAGCATCTCCTCTTGTCCCTGTGTCATGGTCCCCTGTGTGTACCTATTTCTGTTTGTGCTAGTCACTCTCTAGGTAAATTGTCCATAAGGCCACTGATTGGTGCTTATGTTTAAGTATTTTTTAATTTTTTTTTAATTATAAATCTGTTTGTGTTTAAATATGTTTAGCTTTGTGGAGTGTCATGAGAGTTGCCAGCGCCTCCTCTTGTCCCTGTGTCATGGTCCCCTGTGTGCACCTGTTTCTGTTTTCTAGGTAAATTGTCCATAAGGCCAGTGATTGGTGCTTATGTTTAAATCTGTCTTTAAGTTTAAATACTTTAATTTTTTTTTTTTAATTTTAAACCTGTGTTTATGTTGTGTTTAAATACGTTTAGTTCTGCGGAGTGTCATGAGAGCTGCCAGCACCTCCTCTTGTCCCTGTGTCGTGGTCCCCATTTCTGTTTGTGCTAGTCACTCTCTAGGTAAATTGTCCATAAGGCCAGTGATTGGTGCTTATGTTTAAATATTTTTTTAAAATTATAAATGCGTGTTTGTGTTTAAATACGTCTAGCTCTGCACAGTGTCACAAGAGCTGCCAGCGCCTCCTCTTGTCCCTGTGTCATGGTCCCCTGTGTGCACCTATTTCTGTTTCTCTAGGTAAATTGTCCATAAGGGCAGTGATTCCATCAGCAAATTACCCAGAAAATGCCATCAGTGCTCACGGTGACACTCGTGCCACTGTGGCTCTGCCGCCCTTCCAGTGGGATAATCAAACTGGCAGGTTCCTCTTGTGCCCAGCGCCGTCCCCTCCCTTCCTTCGGCTCTCAGCTTAGCCCTTCTCCTTTCCTGTGCCCTCCAAGCTGAGGATGAGGTGCATGATGGATGGCTCCAAACTCACCCCCAGCACCCCAAACCTTTTTGTCCTGTTGTTTTTGGTTGGCAGCACCACCCCGACAAGCAGGCGGCGGGCGCGGCGGAGGCAGAGGAGTGCGGGCAGCGGTTCCTGGAGATCCACCAGGCCTGGAAAGTTCTGGGCAACGAGGAGACAAAGCAGGAGTATGACCTGCAGCAGCGGGGTAGGTTCCTGCCAAGGAGGGCTGCAGTGGCAGCAGCTCCTTATTTAAGCCAGGGGCTGGGAGTGGTGGTGAGCTGGTGTTTGAAAATGCTGTTCAGTGCTGAACGGAATGCTGCTTTCACTCCTGTCCTACTTTCAGGCCTGGATCCATTATTTATAGCTTGAGCTACACATACAGAAAACACAGAATGATTTCCAGCAAAACGTTAGGGGGCATTCTTCCTGATAGTTTGAATTATTATGGGATTTATACTGATTGCATACCTTAGCCCTTTTTATTTTAGAAAGGTAGCTTCATTAATTATTCTTAATTTTAAGTTTTATGCTCTGTTTTGTTGCAGTGTTTTAGATGTAAGTATTAATCCATCTACACCTAAGTGTTCTTTGTGTATGAATTTATAACCAGAACCATTAGGACACGTTGTGGGTGTTAGGTATCGTTCATAATTCATCCACAGTCTAAAGTAGCCTTTCTAAAGCAGGTTTGTAAATAATATTTCAATATAACATATTAACCAGGCAGCTCTAGCACGCATTCCTTTTTATAGCTCTCAGAAAATAGCTTCTTAAAACAGTGACAGGCTGTTGTGAGAAAGAAAGGGGGGAAATGTAGGTCAGGTCTGTCACACATGGGCTACCATTACATGAAGTGATAGGCTGTCTTTCTGCTCTGGCCTCGGGATAGGAGTCCCTCAGCCTTCCATTAGAACCTTCAATAAATGTATATCCACCCTCCATGTTAATGGGGGGAGTCAATAATAGTGGCTTGCCCGTGGGGAAAGCACTCGGTGGCACTCTGCAGTGACACACTGGGGCCGGCATTGACGTGGAGCCACCACCACTGCGGAATGTGCTGATAAAAGGCCACTGTCTGTGCAGCTTGTTATTGAATTCCTGCTTTGTGCCCTGGCACACCATCAGCCCCTGGCCCTCGTGCTGATTTTTAACTCCCCACACAGCTCAGAGACACAAAGGCACCGTGGCATCACTGCAGGGCACAGAGGTACACAGGGGGAATCCTCCACCTAAAGGGCTGCAGTGGGTTTGGTTGGTTAATCTGAGATTTCCCTGGTAATGTGCTAATGAGTGGGTTGGGTTTAGTGTTGGTTAATCACTGGTATATTCACTAAGTCATTGCCTTGATATAGGATTAAGAGAAACATAAGGTACGCTTAAAACTTTACAAGGGTACAAAGAAAAACAATATATATACAATAACCAAAACCAAAACAATATATTAACAATAACCAAAAGAAAAAGGAATTAGAATCAGAACAAAACTTCTAGGACACTTCTCGTGGCTCACCACTTCTGTGAATGCCTCCCATACAAAACCACCACAATAACCTTGTATTTCAGACTTCAGAGAGGGGGAGGCGTGAAAACAGAGTTGTGGAATAAGTATTTTATGGAAAAAAAATTGAATCTTGTTCTATTTGCAATGTAAACAGAATTAAGATCAGACTTAAATAATTTTCTCATCTCAAAGTTATTTTTTAAATGCCTGAAGGTGATGTCAGAACAGGAATTTCTGCTGCCCAGCACTCTCATGCTGTTGTACTCTTACCATTTAATATTGGTTGTGCCTTCTCTTTTCACAAATTGTATGGGCGAAGGAAAAAGGAGATACTAGAGATAACGTTGGGAATCTTTCAGTATCTGGTGAGTTTTACCTAAAGCTTAAATTCAAACCATGGAGTTCCATTTTGCCTGGGCCAGGTTCATCCACTGGAGCAGAAAGCTACATCAGGATCTTGTTTTCCCTTGGGATTTAAGGACATACAAATATGTCCTTAAAATTACAAAAGGACATACACATATGTCCTTAATCTATAAATCAGTTTTGACTGTAATTTGAAGATTATCTATATTTTCTGTGATTCTTTTGCATCCAGATGAGTTTTTTGAAAAGCCATCTCAAGATTGTGTAGGAAAGACTTGGTAAATGAAGGACTCAGGCTGTGCCTCAGGCGTTGGGTGATGGAATATTCTGTTTTAGCACAGAGGGTACCATTCCCAGGGCCACACCCGACACACATGTGCAGGAACATTCTTTCCAGCATGTTCCCTGGCAGCAAAATGATGGGGAGGCAAATTCTCCTTCTCTGAATGCCTGTCAGGCTCCTTCTGCAGCCACAATTCCAGACAAATTCATGGGCACTGCCATAAAGGCTGGCAGAAACAAAGGGATGGAGGCAGCAGCTAAGGGGAATAGTGGTGAGAGAGAGAATGCAGCGAGTTAAGGTGCAGAGGGAGGCCAGGGAGCAGGATCTGAAGGATGGCTCTGTGTGTGTGTGTTTGTTTGTTTGTACCTTCTTGTGTTACACTAGCTCAATCTGAACTGCTTGGCTCAGAAGTTCAGTAGCCAGAGAAGTTCCAAGGAGATGAAATTCTGTGGGGCTCTATGGTTTTAATTTTCTTTTTGTTGGAATTGTTGAGAATAACAAGTGAAATGTGCTTTTATAGCTTAATACTGCTTTTCTCTGAAGGCTTCTCAGTAATCTCCTAATTTTTAGGTGCCTTCAGGCCATGGAATTAAAGGGGAAGGGAAAAACCACTAACTGTTCAGAGGTTAGACTCAAATACTTATCCAAGTTTTTCTGATCTGGAAATCCTATGAGAACTGCCTTTTTGTATGTTTTCTGAAATTTTTTCCAATTTATTGGTTTGCCATATATGAATACCTTTTTATGATGGTGAATCTTTTGCTTACAGTCCCTATGAAAAATTTGGGGGCTGGAAAAAAAAAAACAAAAACTGCATAAGAAGTTACCTATGAAAAATGGACTTAGGGTTTTTTGTCAATAGATTTTCTTCTTAGATTTTTCCATTCTTTGTTTGATATCCCACTTAAAAAAGACGAATATGCAGTTAAAATCAGGCTTGACTCTGATAATTACCAAAAGTTTTTTGTGTGGATAAAACCCATTTCACATTTTTCACATTAGAAATCCCCTGAACCCCATAAGTTCATGCTTTTGTGACACAGCTGGAAAGAAGGAAAACTTCTCAAGAGAACCAGAGAATCACAGGGGCTGGAAGAACCTTCCCTGTGCAGATCCATCTCCCACCTCAAGCCAGTCCTCACTCAGCCTGGCTTTACTGTCTCCAAGGGCGGAGATTCTCAAGCTGCTCTGGGCAAAAAACAGCACAAAAAGTTGTACTTAGTGTAAAGCAGCTCATTTTGTAACACCTGGTGATTAAAGCGGGCTTTGCTGACAATAGCAGGGATCTGCAGAGTGCCAGGTTATGCTCTGTGTGTGACAGAAGTGGATGTTCCTTCTCCAGCCACGGATTTGTGGCTGCAGCCCCTCAGCTGGAGCACAAGCCTTTGAACTCTCTGGAGTTAAATCTCATCTGCAACAAATGCAGCAGGATTGTTTTGGTATTTCTGCATCTCTTTGTTATGAAAATTCTCAACGTGACTTTGTTAAAATTTGAAATTAAAGTAGGTGTGATTGTTTTAAATTGAGACAGCAGCTAAGAAAAGACTCAGGAAAGTCAGAGGAGTCTGAAAAGACTCAATTTTAAGTAATTGTTTTAAAACTGAAAAGCCTATTTAAAAAAATTAACTTGTGAAAGCATCCAGTGAGTATGTGGTGATTTTTATGCAGAGTAGATACTGTGAACAGTATTTGACTGACAGTACATATCTTAAAGTTTAATTGTGTTTGGTTTGAAAAAAAAAATCAATCCTAAGTATGTATGCCTGATAAAGAGCTAGAAAAATCTTTCAAGTATTATGACTATTTTTACTATAACCATAAACTGTTAAAAGGGTTGAATTTCCATTTACTGCTTGCAACCCTTTTCCCTAAAACGCAGCCTTAAATAGCCCAAGAAATATTTATTGTATCTCCAAGTGAAACTTAAATACCTTTCCTCTTTTACAATTTCTGAATGACCCAGCAAGGGCTCTAGTAAAGCTTTACTGAACCAAGCTGCTAATAGTTATTTAATGTTGTTCTGTAGCCTGAAAGAATCTCAGTAGATTTTTCCTTTTAATCTCTTTGAATTGCAGGCTCATAAACCTCTCTGATGAGCCTGCCAGTGTTTTCTTAGATCCTGCAGTTGAGACAATGGAGCTGCAGAATCCTTTCACCTCTTGTTGTCAGACAAATCCAATAGATGGCAAAGCCAGGCAGGCTGTGCTGCTGGGAATTAAAATTTGTTTCCCAAGTTCTGCTGCTCGCAATTCCCCCTGGATGTTCAGGGTGGGTTTCAGAAGTGACAGCTCTGAAGAAAACTCAGCACACAGAATTTTACAGCCTGAGCAGACATCACAGGACCCAGCACTCAGTGGGACATTCCCTCTCTCTTTGGGGCTGGGAGGGAAAATGGGACACCAGTTTGCTTCAGACAAGCACCAGCATGGAGCCATGGTTGTAATAACAGTGATACAGATGAAATAAGGAAGGGCACAAAAATCTGAGAGATATTGGGTTAGATGTTCTGCTTGCAGACTCAGACTGGGCTGTGCTTCTGTTTTTAAGTGGCTTCCTCTGTTTCTGCTATCTCAAGGTGTATTAGGCTGGGTAATGGCTTTAGTAGGAGAGCTAGAAAATAAAAAAACTTTGTTCATCTGTGGAAAATGTTCCTCCTGCTTGAACCAGCCAGGCAAATAAATGCAGTGTGCAAAGCTGCCTGACAAGAGCTGGTACTGGATCATGTGGGAAGTCAAGAGTACTAATAGCAAATTTTGGGTTTTTTTTGAGATAACCAGATTTCAGACTTCATAGAATCACAGTCATAGAATATGCTGAGTTGGAAGGGACTTAGGGGGATCAGTGAAGGCTGTGCACACCCCAGGAATCACACCCTGTGCCTGAGAGCATTGTCCAAATCTTTCCAGAGCTCTGCCCTGGGCAGCTGTGCCAGTGCCCAAACACCCTCTGGGGGAAGAATCTGTTCCTGATATCCAACCTGAACCTGCCCTGATTCCAGGCCATTCCCTGGGTGCTGTCCCTGTCCCACAGAGCAGAGATCAGTGCCTGCCCCAGCTCCAGCCATCCCTGGGTGCTGTCCCTGTCCCACAGGGATCAGTGCCTGCCCCTGCCCCTGGTGAGGATGCTGAAGGCCACCATGAGCTCTGGCCTCAGTCTCCTCCAGGCTGAGCAGACCCAGCGCCCTCAGCAGCTCCTCACACTCCACCCCCTCAGGGCCCTTCCCCTTCCTCGAGGCCTCCTGGGGATGTTCTCTAATGGCCTCATCTCTTTTTTTGTGTTATGGCACCCAAACCTGCCCCAGCACTCGAGGTGAGGCCTCCCCAGCTCAGAGCAGAGCGGGACAATCCCTGCCTTGCTCTGCTGGAGATGCTGTGCCTGATCCTTCAGATCTGAGCATCAGATGGAGAATAACAATGAAAAACAATTTCTGTTCAGCCTAGGAAATGTGAGGATTATTTTTGCCCGTTGATTTTTTTTTTTTATTTTCAAAATTACAATTGCAGAAATGAATTAAAAAAGCTTTGTTGAAATTCTGCTCCCTGGGCTTTGTATTATACCATGTTTGGAATAGAAGAGAGAGCAGACTTTTCCTCAGCTGCTTCTTCATTACTTTAATGGTTGGACTCAAAGGTGTTTTCCAGCATAAATGATGCTGTGGTTCTATGATTCAGTTACTTTACTTGAAGTATGCTAAGCTCATTAATTTGCATTGCATCTTCAGGTGGCCCACCTGCCCTTTTTGTACTTTCTAGCCGTGAGGCATGACCCAGACCTCCACCACCAATCCTGTAAAAGTTTTGAGAGAAATCCTGCTTCATTAATCCCAAATAGGAAGCTCTGGAAGTTTGATAACTCAGTTTTTTGTTACCTGTAGATGTTGTACACTTTTCATTTCATGCTGGATCACTGGGGGATCAAATGGCAACAGATCTCTCAGGTACAGGCAGAACTTGACTTTCTGTGCTCAGAGACTCTTTCTCATAAAAGAGCACTTGGACTGCTCTTCCCCTACAAGTGTTTTTTACAGGAGTTATTTCATTGGTGTTCTCACACACAGCAAGCACTTGGTGCTTATTGGAAGGTTTTTATTTGGCTTCTCCTTCTTCCTTCTCCAGGAATGGGGTTGCCTGAGAGACACTGAGACATCTCCATTTGTAGAGATATTTAAAATCTGCCCATCCTGGTCAGCTTGTTCCAGCTGCCCTGGGGGTGCAGGAGGCTTGGATGGGTGATCTTGAGAGGTCCCACAAATCTGTGAAAAGCACAGGTTCACCTTCACCATTTCAGCTCATGGAGTTGGAGTTACGGCCAGCTTTTGAAAGGCACCTACATCAAAACAGAAGTTTGCCCCTAATTTCACACAAGTGCTGGTTTCAGGGTCTTAATTCAGTAATTTGTTGTCACCATTTATTCCTCCTGGCTACAAGAGAACATGTTCCAGCTTATGCAGATCTATGGAAACCTAAAATTTTAGAGAACTCCAGTTTGAACTGACACAGTGGTCTAGGCAGGACTCTGGTAGGGACCAGACTGACTGCTAGGTATATAATAAACCCATTAATTTCTCAGAAAAGACTGAGCATCTGTCATGTTTGCTTTACAGAAGATAACCTGACAAAAGAATGGCCACTTCATGAACAGATTTATCTTGAGGACATGTCCTGGAATGAAGGTATGAGAGCCTTGCTGCTGGTTCCCAATGCTTTTCTTTGTCCCTCTTAATGTTTTCTCTTTTTTTTCTGCATCTTGCACCATTGTTGCCTTACTTTTAAGTGCTGTTTTTGCTGTTTTGCTCTCTGAGATTACCTGGATTAGAACTTTTCTGTTACATTTGTTTCCCATTTCATCTGCATTTCTCCCCACCCTCACTTGCAGTACCACTTTTCACCCAGCTCTCCTCTGGTATCATTGAGAGTACATAGATTTTTCCCATATCTCTTGGGCATCTTCTTGCCCTTCCTGTGATGGTAGAATGCCTCTGTTTCTTTTTTCATCTGCCACTGTTCCTTCCCTCCTGTCTATTGCTCTGGCTTTTCTTGTTTAATTGCTTTTGGAATAAATGGCTGATATTTATTTTTATTTTTTAACTTTTTTTTTTAAGTTGTGAGGGGAAGAATCCTACTTTCCTTTTTTTTGTTTTGGTTCCTGGGTTAGCAGCCTGTTTTGGAAGCATCCTTGATCTGTATGATTTTTCTTTTAGTATCATCAGATTGTGCACCTTGTAATTACTGGAGTTTTTTGTTTCGGTTGTTTGTTTTTTGTTTTTTTTTTTGAAGAGACTCCATTGGCTCTGGTTGTTCAGTGTAAGAATTCCTCAATCACTGAAACACTTTGAGATTATTTTTTGAGCTACAAAGGTAGCACAGATACTGATACTTACAACCCAGCAGTGGGAGGTTGTTACTAAGAGCAGCTTTGTGAAGAAAATTCCAAATAAATTCTTGATTCTTCTCCAGCACTAAAGGTGTTTTTGTTTTCTTTTTTGGCAGATGAACAACTCTACACTCTGTCCTGTCGATGTGGTGGGAATTACAGTGTCTCCAAGAGTGAAACCAAAGATGTATCTTTGGTTTGTTGTGACACATGTTCACTTGTTATCGAGATCCTGCAATGATTGTTTCAGTGAAGCACATTGAGTGTTACAAACTGTTCAAAAGACTGGGCAAACACGTGACAGAATCTGCTAAGGAAATGTATGTTAAAGAACAGGGGGGCACTACAAGAATGAGTTCATTCAGGGTTAAAAATGACAAGTTCCCCTTTGCTCTCACAGCTGGGATTCTCCTACTGCAGCTCAAGAGCTCATTGCTCAACACCTCCAACCCAGAACAGCAGTTTGTACAACTGGAATGCATCTCCTGATCTAAAGGTCTCTTTCCCAGCAAACAACAGAGCAGCTCCTTCCAATTTCAGTCTGAAGCAGCTCTTGGGCCCTTCTTCTTAGGTTAAATCCTTGCAACAGCTCAGATGACAAAATTCAATCAGGAGGCACAGACGTGAGAATGCTTTGAAGATAACGAAGAGCAAAGTTCAGCAGTGGGAAACAGGAACATTTTCCATTTGTAAGCTAAATATTTAAGTTCATGAAATCCTCCCAAGGGCTGGGGCCTAGGAGGAGGAGGCAGAGGCTGGCAGCTGGAAGCAGTGGCTGTGCCTGCCCCGTGACAGTGGCATCACCTGGAGCAGGAGCACGTGCTGGGCTGAGGCTCTCCGTGGCAGAACAAATGGAGTCATCATTCCTGAGAGGACAGCTTAGGAGGAAGCTGAGCTCTGACCCCACTGGGCAGCCAGAGGAAACCCCACCTGCAGGTCTGGAACCCCACTGGTGCTGTGTTCAGTGCCAGCCCTGGCACCGCCTGCTGATGGCAGGCACATCATTTTGGATGATGACACCAAGTGTATCATTCTCACTCTGAAGTTAGGTGTAATCTCAGAAAGGGATATCTTTGTCAAGTAGTATTTGTGTTTATTCTAAGCAAAAATAGTTCCATTCATTTTAGTAGAAAATACTATGAAAACAGTCAATAGTACATAAGTCTTTTAATCATCAAGAAATCTGTGGCCGTTGGGGCTTGCACGTAGAAATCCAAAGTCATTCAGAGGCCATATCTGTAAAACAAAGAGTTACAAGAGATTTAATCACAATCCAAAGTTCAGTGTTTTCATTTGTTATTGGAATTGTTTCATAAATATTATCATTTTTTCTCTCTTTGGTAAAGAACTTTGCTCACTGATGTGCTTCTCTTACTGGGAGTAATAAATCCTGTGTATTACAGGGAATTGTTCCAGAGTGTGAATTTTACCATTTATACAGGAGATGTGCTTTGCTATAGAGAGCCTCATGGATTCCATTGCTTTTTTCACCCTTGGAAATAAATATGTTCCTAAAGAGCATCTTCCCAATTCTGTGTTTTCTAGCTTGTAAAGCTCTTCATGACTTTAAAGACCAGGTATGTGTTTTTTGGTCCATCTAGGAGGAAAAAAGTACCACACACATGGACATCCTTGTGATGAGGTGTATTTTTATTTTATTTGTATTTTCAAGATGGGCCTTTGAACTGGAAATACCAAACCTTGGAAAAAAAAGATCTGTTGGCTAAAGGTAAACTTAAACAAACTTAAACAGGAATGAAGGGGTGGAGTGCCTGCCACCACCAGGCTCTGGATGAAGCTCCTCTGAGAAGGGACAGTTATTTCCAAAAGAGCACAACTCATCACCAAGTACAGGTGTCAGAGAGTGAAGCTGGCCAACAAACAAATCTTCTCTCCAGAAATTACCTGTGGAGCTGTTCATGTACTGAATGCTCCCAGGAGTACTTTGCTCTGCACAGTCATTAATTACATGTAGGATGGTCTTGGATGCAAAAAAAAAAAAGGCAACAGGAAAGCAAGGACATTCATTTACTCACTGCCCTTTGTCTCCCTTGAATGTCTGTGTCTCTTTCAAAGATGGCACAAGGGGCTCAGCAGGAAGAAGGGAAAGATGAGGATGAACAATCAATGCCCTCTGTGGCTCTAAGCCCATAAAAATTGCACAGCCCTTGCCCAAGATGAAGCAGCCTAGACAGTGAAAGGTGGGCTGCTACCCTGTTCCCAAAGCATCTGTCAGTATTTTAGTTATCTCACTTATTTTTCCTTAGAATTTGATCTTAAGAACAGCAACCTAAGAGCAATCCTGAGTTCATGGAGCAGCCAGAGCTCAGAAGAAGGAGCCTTTGCTGCTCCCTGTGTGGAGTGAAAGAGCAATTGTCTCGTTTAAACAAGGGAGCACAGGCAAAGGCTCAGCTATTTCTGCCCCTGTGATGTGTCCCCAGCAGCAAAGGCTGTGCCAGGAGAGGCTGAGGCAGCTCAGGACAGGCCTGGCAGCTCCAGCAGCTCCAGCAGCTCTCTCCTGGCTGGGGCTGTGCCCTCTGCAGGCTCCTGTGCCCCACCAGGAAGGCAGGAGGACAATCATGCTCAGGACCTCAAGTGCTGTGCATCAGGAAAAGGCTCTTGTGCAAGATCTCAGACAATTCCTGTGGCTCTGGCATGTGCAGTCAGGGAGGAGCAGGAGGAACAGCTGTGACACAGAAGCACAGAGGTGATGTCTTGTCTCTGTGCTGATCAGTGAGCTATTTTAAGTTCCTCACAAAAATACAGATACAAGCCAGCAACAGAAGGGTATTTGTGATCTTGGTTAGCAGCAAAGCTGTAGAATTCAAAGCTGTCCAGAGGGCCTGTGCTGGCTGCAGGCTGGGTGTCAAGTCTTTGTTTGGCCCTGAAGGCGAGCAGAAGTAAAAAGAAAGAAAAATATCCCATATAACAAATGTGAGCTGATCTCAGTAAAGGCCTGGAGAAGGTAGTTTTTCAGTCTGTTCACTCCAGCACAAATCTCATTTCAGGCAACTCAAATCACACCTACTGCAACTTGACTTTCTTTCAGTGAAAGTAATCAAATTAGCTTTAAAGGTTGCTTTGACAGTGTAGTTTGAAATTTGTCACAGTAATCTTAGTGGTAGAGTTAGAATGAAAATGATGTTTTATCTAGTCTGCATATGCAGGGAGAACCTGAGAAACAATACTGGTGCTTGGAAAGAGATGGCAAGCTCTCCTCTGTGAAACAAAGACATGCCACTCTGCCTTTAAAGTTCTGACAGAAGTTGACTGTGACTTGCTCATTCAGACTGGCTCTTCCAATTAGCAGCTCTTTGCCCTCTCTGCTTTGGCCTACATAGATAGATTTGATCTGATGGACGGGGCATAAATGGGGCTAACTAGCTCTTTTGAAGATACACCACAGGTCTAGCTGTGACATGGAGCCTAAATCCAGGGAATGCACAGGATATCCTACCTAGGACAGCATGAAACATGAGTTCTAAGTGGGATTCCCAGTGCTTTTCCTGAATTTGCAGCTGCTTTGATTTCAGCAGCCCCTTTATGGCATGACCTTGTGTTTGGAGTGGCAGGACAAGAATCAAGTGTTGGTATTTCTGTAAGGGTTAAAAACTGCTGCACCAACCCTTGGTCTAAACTTCAGATAAACATTCATGTTTTGCCAAGAATAGGTTGGCTAAACAAATGCAGCCAGCTAGGCTGGCTAAGTTCACTCTCCTCTGTGGAAATCCCTGACTTCCAAATTATATCTGGGGTTTTTTGTGTCTATTCCTAAAAAAGTAACTTAGCACTGAAAGGCACTGTTACATCTGCTGCTCCAAAATCCACTGCAAGACAAAGACACAAAACCTTCCATTCTGAAGGCAGTAAAAACTGTTGGATGGAGGAGAAGCCAAAGCTGCAGCAGGCTGCACTGAAAGCACTCAGAGGTTTCCTGGCCAGTGGCCAGCCAGCCCTGAGCAGGCTGTACCTGCTGCCCTGACTGCAGTGAGCAGCAGCAGCACACAGGAGCAACAGCACTCTGTGCTCATGTGAGCTATCAGGAAGAACCCAACTAGAAACACTCATTTGAAGAACAAATTCATTTTTGCTTTTGTTAGGCACCATCTACTTAAATCTCACAAAAACTTGAATAATCATTACTCTATGCCACTGTCATTAAACAACTGCCTGTGAAATCTGGTTAAATTATTTTGATTAAGTATCAAGTGATTACATAATTATTTTTTTTTAACAGATAATGTTCAGGACTCCTAAAGTAGTGCTTCAGTATGAATTATCTGTGAGTTCCACTCATTGTACAGAGTTTACTTAGGGTTCAGTCCTGTCAGTCACTTCATTAAGGTCTTTCAAACACCTTCCTTGTCAGGGCACAAGCTGGACACAAAATCTATTGCTGTGGAGAGATCCTGTGACTGATTCTGGCTCTCCATACACACAGCTTCTTGATATATCCATTAAAGCAGTGAACAGCAGCAGCTTTTCTGTACCTGTGCACCAGCTTGGAGAAATGCTTTTTCCAGTTGCATTATTACTGCCACATTCTCATTAGAGGAGTGTCAGCAGATGAACATCCTTTGTCTCTTAGCAGTCAATAATTCAAGCTAAAACCTGGGCCATAAAAATAGCCCTGTTGGGAACCAGCCTTTCCCCTCTGGTGTCCAGACAGCAGGAGAAGGGGCAGAGCCCTGAGTAAACACCAGGGCAGAACTCAGAGCAAATGGGAGGAACAGAGGTCACCCCAAATTTGCCAGTAGGGCTGAGGGGGCTCTGTTGTCTGAGGTTTAGAAAGCAATTACTGATTGTGCTCAGTAGCTCCAAGGGGTTGTTTGGAAAAGTCCCAAATTGTGTTCATAAATACTGTAAATTAAGGATATAAGGCTTTGCTAATTGGAAAGATCTAATCTTCCCTGTGTAATACAGGTGGTGCTAAATTATGGGTTTGTGGATGTGTTGAAGTACATGGAGAAAACCTTTTTTATTGTTCTGAATGCACAACTTTAAATCCAGCTTTCTAAAAGCAGGTGCATAACTGTGTAATACACACTCCCCTATTTCTTAGATTAAACTTTTTATGGAGAGGAAATTATGCTATATTTCTTCTTTTTGATAAAGGAGTAAACTAGTAACACAGATAATATCATAAAATAATTCAGTGTGAAATAAAGTTGTAGAATTGTTGAAGCAAAAGGAGAAAAAACTGTGATGGTTTATCCAGTATAATATTCATTTTTTTAGTTTAAAAAGCAGCAAGGCCAGGCTACATGTGCAAGTCTGGAAAGACAATCTTTTCCTCCATTTTGTTTTCTGGACCACAGAGCTACAACAGTGAAAAATCATTTTGCAGAGAGAATCAAAGTAAGGATGAAATGTACATCTGTGCAGTAGGGCGTAGGTGTGTACATTTGTGGTTTTATCATGTTTGGATTTGCTTGCAAAACAATTCATTCCATTTTCACAGCAGTGAAAACTGCTCAGTGCTGCTCCAGTCCTCCCTCCAAAAACCCCGTCACTGTTGATTTATCCTTTTACAGCAGGTGGTGGAGTGTTCGTGCTTTCCTTTCCATTTGCTGTGGCCAGGCAGCTGGGGAGGCAAGTTTCAGTACCTAACAGCCACTCATTAAAAATGCATTAATGCAACTGTTTTTAGATAGTAGAAATTCACATACCTTAAGACAAATGCGTCCTCTTATCAGCCCATAAGGAACAGGTCCGTAGCACCTGGAATCTGTAGAATTCCTGAGATTATCACCTTCTAACCAGACATGTCCTTTAGGCACCTATAAGCAAGATTGAAATGTAAAAAGAAACCAGAACAGAATGGTGTTAAGCACAGTTTGCCTTACAGTGTTTTTCCTGATTTCTGTGCTCTGTATTTCACGACTGTGTAATGAACTAAATTTTATTGAGTCTATGAGACCCACTGCCAGATTTAGAGGGATGAGAAGGAGTGCTCCAAAGTATCTGTTCTATCATGTGCTCAAAAACCAATGGTTTGCAACAAAAAACCCAAAATGAAGATGCAAGAGGTTAGACCAATGTGACAGGGTCATTAATTTAATAGACTTCAAAAGAGGTCATTAGGATGTTGACTGAAAATCTGCCCTCCTGTCGCAGTAACAGCATGAACAGGGCAGCCACACACTCATCAACATCCTGGGGCCAGCACCAAGGCTAGACCTGTTAGTAGATTCATGATGAACTAACTGGTAATTGATTGTGACATCAATTACGAATAATCTCATCATTTTATCGGAGTAGGCTTGTCAAAGTTCTAATTAAGATCACAGTTCATTCTATGTGCAGGCAGAATCCACAACACATTATATTGCAATAATGATGATCACAAAACAGCAAATCCCTTTTTATAATTTGAAAATTAATGATGGTGACCTTATACTATATGACAAAGACCTTTCATTGCCCATATATATTATGCATTAACTATATTACATACCACAGATTCATGGCATTCACTGGCTGACTCAATGACAAAATGAGAAATAGCAACATAGCTGTAATAGTTACCTAAATGAGAGTATGAAGCTTTCTTACCTGAAAAAGTTGCTCCTGCAAGTCTTAAACTAAGATATCTACTTGGGACATACAATACTATTTTGTAATGTTTTCTTAAAAATGTTTCAGATACAAATAACCTCTTTCAAGTTACCAAATAAAATATTTAATAATTATGTTTCTTATTGGGTCTTGTTTCTAAAATTTTAAACCAGGCTGAAAATTTAAATGAAGCAACATATTCTCAATCTAGAGAATATTTAATATGGACTTTAAACATTTATTTTTCCAAAACCAAGTATCCACTTGAAACATTACTATGAAGTATCTACTTGAAACATTACTACAACCACAATTCAGAGGAAAAACATATGGAAACAAACTAAATAAACAAACAAACAGTTTCAAGTGAAACTCAAAGTACAAGTAGCATGAATGTTTTAGACTTGAGCCATGCACTGTAAACACAATAGCCTACATAAGAGAGAGTTGATGGGTAACAGATTAAACAATGTGAAAGACTCCAGAGTAAAGGCAGGTTGTGAACCAGTAAGAACAAATGCAGATGTCCCACTGGAGCAAACTGCAGGTGATACCTGCAGGTTTCTGGCCAGCTAACACTCCCTGGGAACCTGGGCTTGCTCTTGTTTGGCCATGCTGCCCCGTGCCTGTCACCAGAGCAGCATCCCAGGCTGGCACACTGCTGCCACAGCCCCTCTGCTGAGCGTGGCAAATGTGCCAGCTGTGCACTGAGACACAACAGGTCACTTGGGCAGCAGGAAACCCACTGCAGAGAGCATCTGTGAGCCTGGCCATCCCTCCAAGCAGCCCTGTGTTGCTGTGGCACCAGGAAAGGTGCTGGAGGTCTCTCAGAGGGCACAAAGCCTGCCCTCAGCATTTCAGAAGGTGCCTAGCAATGTCTAAGCCCTTCTGAAACCCACTGGCACCATCTCCTGCCCCAGGTATAAAGGAATGCCACCTCCTTTGGTTTTACTTGTTCCACTACTTGAGCCAAGCTTGTTCTCCCAGTCCTTCCAGACAGGAATTCCCTGTTCAGCTTGTCTGCCACCTTTGTTGCTTGCTAGGCTGATCGGATTCCTCGCACATGCACCAAAGGGTTTCCTCTGGGAAGGCCAGCTGGTTCCAGCTACATGACTTTGGCCCTCCTCCTACCCAAACAGCTTTGTAAACAAAAAAAAACCAACCAGAAGTCAATTTATACATTTTCAAAAGCTTCTATCTGGAGTCAAACAACCTGTGTAGAACATGCATCTTGTATTTTTGATAGGTCTGTGTTTGAGCATGTGCTGTCACTGCTGTTTTCCTCAAAGATTCCATGTTTAGGATGTCCAGCAGGGTAGCTGGATGTTTGTGGTCACTCAGTTCAGTGGATTCACCCAAAGCACTCTCTGTGTCCACATTCACACATGAGATTGTTTCCCATGTGCAAATAACAGCACAAGGCAGCACCTGACGCTCCTGGTGCAAACTGCCCTGTCCAACACATACTGGAATAACCAGTCAGCCACCAAACTGCTGCCACTGTGACACCAAACACACAAACAGGACAAGCTGGAATTACTAAGATATAGAAAGCAAAGCTGCAAAACCAACACTTCTTGCAGTGTGCTCCTGTTTCCCTGCCAGCTCCCCCTGTGCTGGTCTGGATCCTGTGCTTTCTCACTGCTCCCAGTTCACAGGCAGAATGTGATGCTCATCTTTTACTGTGTAAAATAAAGAACCACTCGTGACTCAAGTATATCCAAAAGCTTTCTAGAACACTTCCCATATTTCCACCAAGCTCTAAAATTACAAAAAAAAGAAAATAAATTGCTTTTGCCTGTAATGGTATAAAACTACTTCCAGTACTAGGAATAATTATTTGTCCAGTCAATATGTTCACATTTTGCAGGTATAACATTTGCAGTAAAGTGTCTTCCTACATCCTGAAATTCACCACTTAAGGTAATTTTTGCAGTTCTCCCTGGAAGGTATGACTGGGCCCTAACCTCTGAATTTGGCATTAAGAGTACTGTCACAATGTGTGATTTATCTAGGGATAATGCACCTTTGCAGTGTCAGTCCATCATCTAGGCCCTTCACATGAAAAATCACAAGAATTACAAGAAAATGTAAAACCAAATACCAGTGACAGGCAATAATCATTAATTAAAAAAAAAAAAAAAAAAAAAAAACAAAACACAAGAGTAGTATAAACCCCTTTGAAATAAAGACCAGTGCCAGAATCCTCCTCTATGCACCAAGCCATGTCTACACCCCATCACTGATCTCAGTGGGATTGCTCACAGGGAATAGTTCACTTGGAATATCAGAGGCCAGAACCCAATCTGAAACACTGCAAAGCTCTGCAAGCACACTAGCTGGGAATAATATTCACCAAAGGAAAAAAAACTGGCTGTTAAAAACCTGCGTTTTTAGTAAGAATGTATTAATTGCACAGAGGGAAAGCCACATGTGTCACAGATCAAGGGGCTGCATTTTGGAATCTACAGGCAGTGGACCTCTTAGAGAAAGCTAACTGCAGCCAAGAAATGGCACAGAAATCACAGAGGGACAGTGAGTGTCCTGGTGTCCCCCCTGGTGAGGGGTAAAAGCACTGCCCTGGGCTGGGCAGCATTCTGAGCTGCCTACACACAGGCCAGAACTAAAGATGGCAAAGTCTCACACAGCCAGCAGCTGAATTTTCACAGAACGAGTGGGACTGCAGAAGCAGCAACTCCTGAGCAGGGCAGGCTGCTGTGAAACGCTGTCTCTGACTGTCTGCAGGCAGCTCCCTGTGCCTCAGCAGCCCCTGTGCCCCTGTTCTGTGCAGATTATCCCAGGATTTACCTCCCTTGTTCTCAGGCAGAACCGGTTATCTGCAGTGCTGCTTCAAAGTGTGGCACTGAAAGGCACCATCAGACACCCCCCTGCTCCCTCCCCAGGCTCTAGACCAGAACAAGACCATCCCTGGCAACAACTGAGCTGGAGGCAGCAGTTCATTCTCTTTCACCCCAAATAAACATCTTTCACCGAGACAAACTGGCAACACTTGCAGAGCTGTTGGAGTTTACTCAGTGGTGCAGTTAAAGTGGCAGAGCTGAAGTACAGGGCAGGTGTTTGATGCATACTCACCAGCATAAAACATTAATTTATTTACAGGGGGAATCATCAAATAATTATATTCTTTTGGTCTCTTCACATGATGCCAAACTTTTTTTCTTTGATTATTCAATTATCTTCAAACCCAAGAGATAAGAACTCTGTGCTGCATTAACTAACATATTAGGAAACTAATATATTGCAAATAAAGCTAACAGAACTAAATTATCTGCCTCAAAAATACCCCCAAACCCAACAAACTGAAATCATGCTTCTGTGGTTTAGGGTTTTTGTTTTGAGAGAGCTTTTGCTAGTGATTTTAGGCCACTTATAAACATGAATGTCTTACAAAAACATCAGCACATACAATCAGCTGGGAGTAGATGTTTGAACTTTTGTAAGGTCACAGGTATTCACATCACCTCCAGCAATATCAAAGTTTCCAACTTAAGAAGAACTTTAAATAATTCCCATCTTTTCAGTTCAGAAGCTTCCTTCTTGAGCTATGATAAGAACTAATCTCAGTGCTGGACAAAAGAATAAAAGTCTGCAAGTTCTCATCTATCCCTACTAAGGTCTATTTAAGTGCCTCCCACTTTGGTACAAGCAACAAATGTAATTGCTTCATGGCCTGCGGGTGTTCATTTAACAAAGGAGCTTTTGTGAATAAACCACAGGTGTTACCTTGCTTGATTAAAGTGAAATATGATGAAAGATTCTACAATATCAAATGACAAATTTACTAAATACTGATTAAATTGCCTTATTTAAGTAAATTGCATCTAGTTAGGATAAAATATACACCATAGAAATGCGGGAGTTTGTTTTATCACTCTATACTTAAAGTCTCACATAACTACTCCTTAATCCCTTATTTATTAATTCAGAACCAAGACTGAATAATGCTTAACAAATACTTTTTTTAATGATCCAGTTGCTCCAGGCACTGTTTCTGTAGGTTTATCATAAATGTTGTTCATATTAAGGCTGCCATCTGTATAAAACCCAACTACATTAATTAGCTGAACATTTTCAGAATCAGGGTAAGAATCTGGATTTACTTTTTTGTGCTAAAAAAAGCTATGAAATGATAGCAACCACACTGGAACTTAAACAGTATAGCACATGTTAAATCAGCATCTTCTATGTATCCTTAAAAGGCTGAATTACCTGGAATTTAATACTTCTTAATATAAAAGAATTAATTTACCTTAAATTTAAAAATTTATGAATTTATAAATGATCCTAAACTTATAGGTACTTCCAAAGAGTTTAGCATTTTCCCTCTACTTGCTGAACAGTTTAAGCTGCTTATGAATAAGACATAATGTACTTGACCCAGTTTGTTTAAATGCACATTTTAAAACAGAAGACATTATGATGTTGGTCCAGGTTGTTATTAGAGAGGATGACAGTGAAACTCTAATGTGTTTTTATACAAAATCAAATTCAGTGTGATTACATATTTATATTATGAATTCATTGTCTCTACGATGTCATTTGTAATTTTAATAGAAGATTTCTACAAAGGTAAGAAATGAAGACTTGCCTAAGTTTTGAAATGAAATATTAACCAATATTAAAATCACATAAGCTGCAGTGTTAACTCACACACCACAGGGGAACTAAGGAATATTTAACTTAGGCTTGAATTCCTAAGACATTTTAAGATATTTTTCTCTACTGTGAAAGCACAGCAGTTGGGTGTTGTTCTGCAAGAAAAATGTGGGTAAGTTACAGTGGGAGCACTCATTGGTTATTTCAATGGTTGGGGTTTCATCACTGCTGCTCCTCCTAAACTTTGTGTAATGTAGGAGTAACTACTGCTGTCCTGAGCTTGACTACATGGAAATTAAAAGGTTTGATCACTCACAGCTTAATAGGAGAGGTTTTCATATCAGAAATGTCTATGGAGTCAAATATCTGAGAAAACTATCTGATAGTCAAATATGAGAAAAATATCTGCTATCTCTTAGTATCATTTTCTACCTGTTCCAAAAATTTTCAACTGTGTTGAATAATTCAAACACTTGCATGCATTGTTTACTGCTGTAAATATTTAATGCTGAGATCTAGATAATTTTGTTAAATACACAGACCTCAATTAGCTGGAAAAGCTATGTACCTGTTCTCTAAAACCTCTAGCTGCAACCCTAAATTTAAATTATGAGTCATCTTTCCTTTTCTAAAACTATTATCTGTTAAAATTAAAACTAACTGCTTCATGTTCTTAGGCCAAAACTTCCAGACCCAAATCTCCTAGATACATTTAGAAACTCCTAAACAAAAATTCAGAATATGCCTGTGATTGACCAGTCCAGACTCTTATTAGCCTTAGATTTTTAGAAGAAAATATTGATTACAAATCCATCAAAGATTACTGAACAGTTTGCAGAGACCTTTCTGACAGCAATAATGCCCTGTGCTCACAGGTCTGCAGTTCAGCCTGGGAGAGCAGGGGCTGATAAATAATATTATCAGGGCTAAGGAATCCTGTCTGCCAGCTCCACCAGCATGGACCTGAATCTCTCCTGCACAGCTGGCACACTCAGACTAAAACCTGTGCTCAAAAGCTCCAGTTGAGTCCCAAGTAGTTGGGATGGTTTCACCATCCTGAGCAGCTTCCCAGAAGTTGTTACTGAACTTTGAGAAGACGGATAACAGAATCATAAAATGTGGCTACTTCTATGTTCTTGAAGTATCACCAAACCAAAACTGCAAAGGTACGAAGGCCAAGCCACTTGAGCAGAAGAAATCCTGGAAATATTGGGAATTAGACTGACAAAATCCTTTGTGTTTCTTTTCTCTTGAACAATTTTGTTTTAACAGACCAGAATTTTGATTTAAAACAACTTCTCAGAAAACTCAAGGTAAGCATGAGTCATGAACCCTCTGTAGTGGGATACAGAGCCATCTGCAATGCAACAAATATGCCAAAGGAGCTCTCCTCTGCCACAGACATTCAGCACAGCTGCTGGTTAGAATTATGGCATGACTTTGTCCTCTAGAACACTCAGAGCTAAGGAGGAGCAAGAAAACACCTTACCCATTTTCCATATCAGCAACTACTGGAACTTACTCAGTGAACTACTAAACTGTGAGTGTAAACATTAGGACATTTAGAGCAAACGGAAAAGAAGTGGTGTTTTCATTAGGTTTATTTTTAATTGCTATTTAGGATACCTTAAAATAACTATCCAACAGTACTGAGTGCTCTGAAATACCAAACCACTTTTCAATGTCTTGCAGGGTGTATTGAAACCCTGTGATTCCAATCCTGTGTCATTTGCTTTGACATTATGTTATCCTCAGTGCCCACATTATATTCTTACTTGCTTGGCCTGCATTAGCCAAGAGCTGCTGAAGAGTTCCCAGCACTGTGCAAACACAGCAGGGCGCATTATCTTGGGAATTCTGTTGGCTCTGGAGCTCCCACAGGATGAGGAGATGCCATCTCCGTGGCAAGGCTCATTTTGCTGCAGCACAAGGCAAACACTGGCCCAGCAGCCAGTGGGAGCTGATTGATCACCAGCACGGTGTTGCTGAGATATGGATTTGTATCTCAGCTTTTTATCACCGGGACTTGCACGAGGCAGTTCCTTATTTACAGACTCTGCCTCTATTAAGTGACATTATTAGGGACTACTTTTGTTTAAGCGCCTCAAAGGCTCAGCATATTGGTGGTTTATGACATATAAGCTGTTTGATTCTGATGGTTTAGCCCTCACTTTTTCACACTGTAAATAGGAGCTGCAGCACAAGAACATATGGTACGTAAAGAAATTAAAGCTAAAGTAAATGGCATTAAAGCAAATTCAAACAGAGCAATAAAATACTCTGTATTATACTGAATTATAAACCTGTATTAAGAGTTTTTTTAAACAGGAAATAAAAGCTTAAATATGAAAAATAACCTTTCAGCTGTAGGGGTTTTTTTAGGATCATTTCAGGGGTTTGCTGTGATTAATTTCCTTATTAATCCTCATTAATCGCTGTGTAGTTAAATGAATAAAATAGGATATCTCTTAAAAAGTGAAACTAGTTCTGAACACAGCATCAGTGCTTTACCTTTTTAACTTCTGGGTTCATACTACATTGCTCTGTTAGAGAAAAAATACATTATGCATTCTTAAATGTTTATTACAGCAAATACACTTGTTTCTATTTATAAATGTACATTTAGCACAAAACCAAAGAAGAGCCCTGCAAAACTGCCATCCTGATGCTCACATTCCATATCAGACATAAAAAAAAAGGAAAACTACCTTTTCCTAACTTTTTAATACCATAGCAGCCTATTTAAAAAAGGAATTTCATTATACTTTCATGTAAATAGGAAGATTTCCCTAATTATTGTTCTACAGATAAACTCCAGTAGTATGTACTTAAAGTAATTTCAGCACAGGCCTAATTTATACACTCAGTTTTATATGTGGCATTAGTTCCATCAGCCTGCAATCCAACTCCATCAAAGACAGGTTTCTGATACAGCTTTAGCTTTAGTGCACTCTGACATAAATAATTTTCTCTTATGATGTGTTCCTTCAGTTAAATAGAGCAGCAAGAGTATTTTAACTGCCACTGCTGCTGTGCATTTCTGCTCAGCTGAAATACCTCTTTTCAGAACAACTTATTCAGCTCATGTATGATTTTTTTTGTTTGTTTGTTTCTTTTCATTATAGCTTGGAAGGTTGGTTTGTTGTGTTTGGATTTTTTTTTAATCTCCAGGTATCTCTTTGGTTGTTTCCAGCAATAATGTATCTCATCTGTGTAATTTTACAGAGAGCAAATTGTAAACAGAGTTCTCCATACACATAAAGGCATCCTGAGTATATTCATGAATGAGCCAGCACCTCAATAGGATCTGACTTTAGCATTCTCTTATGCTTCAGGGTAAGAATTGTGTGTGACAATGTTTCTAAGCACAGAAATCCCAAACTTCAATGCTGTAAAATATGCCAACACTGCCAATGACACAGTCAATATAGACTAAGAACAATTGCTAAGGATTCTCCTTTTGGGGCAAATCTGAAGCAGGTGCTTACAGATAATTTTCCCATTGTATGGCCATTACTCTGCCACCTCCAGGAACTGGCTAGCTCAGAAAACCTATCCACTAGCTGGCAACCAGCAGCACAGACTGAGGCAGGGGTCTGAGCTGCCTAATTTGGCAATATTGCTGGCATCTGATATTCCCATTTACAGTCTAAGTCTGCAGACATGACAGAAACTTCCCAAAATAGGAGATAAGCCCTCAAGGAAAGCTGAGCAGCTCACTGCAATAAAAACAAAGACTGCTCTGACCTTACACACTTTGCAGTCACAGCATTCACACACCACTCAGGTTTCCTGTTTGAAAAAAGGCAGTCAGTAGCCAAAGATAAAGTGCAAAACTCACGACACTTTTCAGGCTTTGCTCACTTAAGGAGTGGCACCTTCCCCTGGCACAGGGACCCCCCAGCAGCACTCCTGGCCAGCTGCAACCACAGCCCAGGCCTTTCCTCAGCTTGGACAATCTTGTTTTTCCAAAATCCACCTCAGGCAAGTATCAGCAAAACAGCCAGTTCTCTGTACATCTGCTGCCATTATTATTTGCTGTGAGGAATTCTGGGTTTGAGTTAAAAGTGCATTCACTAAAGGGAATCTGATGAGGCAATTGCCTAAACATAAATACATGTCATGTTTCCCCTCCCCAACAATTTACTTGGTGAGCAATCCAGCCTCAGTCATGAACATAAAGTACAGATATCCACGTTGAGAATTTATCCTTCTGTAAAGGAAGTCTCTCCTGAACAGATGTTAAGATTTACCTCTTTACCAAGCACTAAAGGTAGAAGGAAACAGTATCAGGCACAAGGGCACTTCCATTTAGATAATTTCTCCTCCTAGATACAATTTATGGTGTAAGAATTACAAAAGCTTGTCCCTTCTCTGTATTTCCACACATTAGCCTTTATGAAAACAGGAAATGGACTCTGCATTCCCCATCTGCTCCTTCTCCTCATATTTTGGATTAAAACTGGAGACAAGAAACCCTGCACTAGGGCAGAAATTGTTCTGCTGAATATTCACTTGGTCACTTCAGCGATTCCAGAAAAGCTGATATCCTGTTTTAAGTACAAATCTTTCCTGAACTTCCTTTTCAAGACTAAGACAAGTGAGGAAAAAGATGCTCAGAGAAATGCAGTTTGTGTCTTCTGTCAGTGTACACAGAGTTCAGGTTGGTCTCCTCTGGGAAATGTGTAATCCATCACAATTATGAGCTCCACCAGAGCTAAAGGATTCCTTTAACTTGGTGAGAAAGGTGGCTTTGTGTTCTTTGGGGGTTTTGGTAGGTTTTTCCTTGGTTAAACAGTTAACACAATTTGATTTGTAGAAAAACTAAATGTTTTCTCCTCTCCTTCAAAATGTAACAGAGAATGAGCTGCTTCTTTATGCCCACAAGTGAGCAAAGTCTAAGAACAGCAGCCCCAGGGGCTCTGGCATGACAGCAGCAGTGCAGGTTAGAGGCAGGTGCCCAAGGTGTGCTGCCTCAACACTGGAGTGAAAGGAACAAATTCAAACCCTCAGAGCAGGGCATGACTCATGTCCTTACTTCCTGGTGCTAAACAAGAATTTTTGCTTTAAGTAAAGCCAAACTCCACTTCAGCTGCTCAATACAAATGAAGCAATGCTAGCTGGAGGCTCCCTGGTGAAGGGGGCTGCCTTTATGGAAGCTAAATTTTTACAGGATTTGTGTGTCACAAACTGGAGCTGCCTGCAAGGAGTGTTCCATAAAATTCTCCACCTTCTCAACACAGGGCTTTGGCCACATGCTCATTCTTCTTATTCTGAGGATGGAGTGGATATGAAAGGGCAAAATCACAGCTGTGTTTAAAGATTCAAAACACCTGGGAATATCTGATGGCTCCACAAGTGCTGAATGGAGGTAACAGCCAAACACACTACTAGGACAAGAAAAAACCTACATTCTTCTCTGATCATCATTCCTGAGGATTTTTCTCATGATGGCCTAAAAAAAGTTGCTAAAAACCATTTTGTCCCTGATCTTCCCAAACTTCTGTGAAGTCTATCTGCATAAGGACAAATGAACATTGAGATTATTTTTCCCTTTTCATTGCATCACCTGACGTTTTGGCAAAGTTAGGAAAATTTCTACTTTTCCAACCATACTGAAGAACATTAAAATATTGCTACATTGAAATAGAGATACACAAAGTATAATTTTGAAAGAAAAATCTGCAAAGCTATGGCAGAGTCAAATATTCACTTCTTACTGTTTAAAATGCAGGAACAGTTTTGCCTAAACACCAACACCTGCACCTCTCTTTTGTACTGCACTTTATGCAGAGAATTTCAGAGTATTCTTCCAAAGGGCACAGCAGAAATATAATCTGTCTACAGTTCCTACAGAAACAAAAGGCAGAGGAAGACAGCTTGGCACAAATAGTCTAAAAGTACAACATTTTACTGTACATAATCAAGAATAACAATTTATTAATAATTTATGATTTATTATTATCCTCAAATATTGCAAATCCTTTACAGACCACCAGGCCTACTTAAGTAATCATTAATTTACATAGGAAGAAACTCTAATACTTACATAGCTGTGACTCTTAAGGAAATCTGAAGGGTTGCTTGTGCAGACTTTATCCCCTTCCAAGCCAATTACTCTTTTACAGATATTTGATTTGGGGTCATTTGGGCTTTTCACAATTACAATATCTCCTCTGAGAGGAAAAAAAAAAAAACAAAGAGAAGAACTCTAGTTACAAACTAACTGAGTACATAAGCAACCATGTATCTACTCCAAAAATATTCACACCCACTAAAGATAGTCCGTTGTGCTGAAAATTCTTGTGTACATTTTTGGTTTCTTCAGTTTTACTCAGGTGCAATTTCACAGAGTTTTAGAAGTTGAGTGAATTTTTGTTATTGAGATCATTTATGAAACATTTAAGACTACAACCTGAGACCAGTAATACCCATAGCTGGTTTTCAAGACCAAACTGCTTAGGGAAGAAGTTACTCAGTAGAATCATTCAGGGGGAGGAAAAAAAGGACTTTTTCCTATTTTTTGGACAAAGCTGCAACAGTGACAACAGACTAAATCCAAACTGAATTTTGAGAAGTTGTTCATTGGGCTGTTGGTAACTTTAAGATCCTTTAGACACAATGAAAAATTGCAAGTTAGAAGCAGAAAAATACACTAAAAATCAAGGGCAGAAGGTGGTTACTGGCGAGCCCTGGCAGAGGGAATGTCAGATGTGCTCCCAAGAGAGCAGCATACTTTTGGATGCAGTAAAAGTGGCGGCTGAGGTTCTCTGAAAAAACAACATCTGAGTTCTGAATGGTTGGTTCCATGGAAGGTCCAGAGCACTGCAAATGAAAAAGAAAGGAGAAAAAAATTACTGTTTCAAACTGCTTCTTTCTAAAATAAACTTACATTTAAATGATATGCTAATAAATTAGAAAAGGTGGAATGTAGAGAACTAAAAGTGAGCTCCTCCATGGAATGTGTGATGCATTTCAAAGCTGAGGGGCAGAGCACCTCTGTCACAGACATCTTTTGTGAAAAATCTTTTCTTTAGAATTTTTCCTTCCTCTGGGAAGCTGAGGCCCCAGAAGAAGAATGTAAGCAATAGTTATTTGCTGCTGTGGAATGTAACAGGTGCACCTGGGATTGGTCCATGTTACTTGTGTACAATTAAGGGCCAATCAAAGACAAGCTTTCTCTGAGACAGATCAGAGAGAGCTCCGTTAGTATTCATTCCTTTCTCTATTCTTAGCTTAGCAGCTTCTAAACTTTTCTCTCTATTCCTTTTTAGTATAGTCTTAATGTATTATATATCATAAAATAATAAATCCAGCCTTCTGATCGTAGAGTCAAAATTCTCGTCTGTCTCTCTCACCCTGAGGAACCCTTGCAAAGCCTTGCCACACACCTCTAACTCTGTTACAGTTCTATATTTCCTTGAGGTTGGTCCTCAACTGCACTAGGTGCTATAAGGCCCTCACTGATTCCCTTCAGCACTACATCTCCAGGAAATTTTTAGGAGCAGTGCTCAAAGCCCTACCAGCTTACCCCTTTCTCTTCTGTGTGACACAGAACCATCACAGAAGCTGCAGGAGCAGCTCACAGCCAGACTCCCCCATGCCCAGCAGCACTTACCTGCCAGGTTAAGGACCTGGGCAGGAGGGGCAGGGAGCATAAAACACCCACAAATTTGGCCAGAGTGTGAAACAAAGGCATTTCCTATCACTGACTCTAGTGTTTCCTAAAGGATGGACTCTGTGCAAAAGGCTTAATCAGAGTTTTCCATTTACTTCAGTGATACCTCGAGCAATAACACATCAGAACACAAAGTACAAATAGCCTTCACAAAGGCTGGAGCCCCTTCCCATAAATTGTGTTAAATGACAAAACCTGAAATACTGGCATCATCACACAGAAAACCGTCAGTACTACAGTTTTATCTCCTTTTAAAGGTCATGAAAAAGAAGAATTACCACAACAATCCCTCCAAGGTACTCGAAGGCACAGTGTGCTATGCAGCCATACTGCACCGTGTAGCCCAGAAACCGGCAGGCTTTTCCTAGGGCATTGCGAAGCATCCTACAGTGCTACGGTGCCCAGCAGCCCTGCAGCAAAACACAAGAGGATCATTCATTGGAGAACAAGCAATCCTACATTTACAAACCCATCTCTAGTGTGTAACAGGTGGGCAAGATTAAAAAAAACCCAACAGTGGAATGATACCAACAAATAATCAGACAGACTTGAAGAGGTGCATAGAGAAATGAGGCATCAGGTCTTCTGCTCTCAGCTGTAGCACAGTGCCATAATTTCTGCAGGACATTAGCCTGTAAACATTTTCTGACCCCCTTCCCCAAGTATTCAAGTCCAACTCTGATTGGGAGATCCAATTCCTACAATGCTAATCTAAATAAAATATTTCCGTACCACAATTTGGGATGGTTACGCTTAAGAAAGTGGAAAACAAACATAATGAAGTAATTGAAGCAAAAAAAACTCTTCCCCTTAAACTCAGTGTTGCCTTCTCATGAACCAAAACCACTGCAAGATTTCCCTCTTTTCCTAAGATAGGTCAATAGTTTGCTGAGCAAATACACTATGTTGAAAAGAAGAAAAGGAAAAATGCTGTGTAAAATATGCCCATTTCAATATTAAATAGAGACATTTTCTTCTACATTTCACTCATGAAATGAAGGAATTTAAAAGTGCATGGATTTATTTTCACAACTCTCCCTAGAATTTAATGGGAGGTTTGCCTGACTACGTTCCAAAGACAACCATTATTGGGAGATATTCTCTAACAAGTTCATTTCCTTGTTCCAAAAGAGAGGTCCTTTTTTATCTACATAAACTTCTCTGCACTAGAACAGCTTAAACCAAGCTGTGATTCATCATTCACTATCTGACCATTTGCACAGTAATGACCCAAAACACAATGGCAAACAGAAAAGTCTTGAGTTGTGTCACTGGCAGATGCAGGACTGGAACAGCTGCCCTGGAAGGGGAATGCACTTTCAGCAGAATCCATCCTGGTGAAGCACACAAGTGCCTGGCTCTTCCCAATTCAGTGCACCAACCAATGCCTTATCTTAGAGCAGACACACTGAGAGCCCAGAGCTGGCACACAGGGGACAAAAGGAAGGTGGAGGCGCAGCAGATGAATCTGAGTTGCACAAGCAGGTGAATGCACAACTATCTGACAGAAATCCATCATCAATTGTTCTTAACAGCACCTGCTGGAAAGGAGCCTCACATTGCTTCTCAGTTCAGGAAGAAAGAAAAATACTGCACAAGTATCCACCATTTTTGCCCCATGTTAGTCAGAAACCTCATATTAACACATTAACTGTTGCCCTGATTTTTTAAGATTTTCTAAGCCTTCTGATGCTTACATTCTTGTAATGAACTTTCTCACACATTTTCTGTAAATAACTTATTGTTTTGCATTCATTTATGGAGGAGGAGAAATTTGATGGACTGTTGGCTTGTCCAGTGTCATTGTAAGAGGTGGCACTTTTGAAAATCTATATATCTTGGAATCAGAAATTTAAAAGTCTCTTTTTACCTTGAACAAAGCAGCATGTGCATGTGATGTTATTTCGTGTCCTATAGTGACATTAACATATTAAGATTGCAGGGAATTTAAGCACCTGTGGGTACTGCAGGTAAGCAAACAATGCATTACAATGCCCAGAGCACACAGATCAATCTGGGACAAACAAACAGTAACAACATCAAAAGAATGTGCAAGCCTCCCATGCCACCAGCTGTCAGGTTGTCACTTAAATATTTTTATTATGAAACTCCAAACCACTGCAATACATATCAGAAAACAGGTTTCAAAGCGATTGTGAGCAGTTTCCTTATGGATTTTGGGTGACACAAACCTAGGGATAGTTATCCTGGACATGTGTTTCCTTGGGATGCCTGGGAGTAGATTTGGGAGCTACTCAGGGACACCCAGGGCTCAGAGTGAGCTTTGCCTGCTGCCATGGAAAAAACAACCACAAGGACAGAACATGAGTGAAGAGCTCTCAAGTTTTGTTCCCAATTCTCTTAAAATAAATTCTTAACGCCTCAGACATAGACTTCACCAACCCCTTCTTATAAATGTAGTACAAAGGATTTTTTTTAAATGCTCAAGCTTATCAGATTTTATGATAGCAATCAAAAAATTCTTAGCTTTATATAAAAGTTTTAGACTACTACTCAAGAAAGTTAATTTGAAATGAAGACATATATATACCTGGATTATACAGTCTGGCCCTGGCAAGGTACCTCCTGAGGGTGGGAGGGTGATTTAAACATTAAGGTTCATCTTTAGACATCTAATATTCATTCCAAATAACCAAAATCCTAAAAGTTTCCATGTCATTTTAAGTAACGACTTCTAGTTAATAATTGGTTGTAGCAAGTTTAGTAAAAAAACCACCAGACAAAACTAGTTTACTTAAAAAAAAAAAAAGCCACACAGAGAAATAATTAACTTGAGCATCATTAAATTATAATTGTTAAAAATTATCATTGTTAAAATATAATTGTTTCCTCTGAGAACTTCATATCATTCTATTTTTGAAACAATGTCATATTGTTGATCACAAGGAAATAAACAGTTTTCCACATCACACAATTTTAATACAAACTACCATCAGCAGGCAACTCCACCAGATCAAACATAAGACCATTAAGCACAATAAAACAAATTATTTAAGTCAGAGGCCCCTTGAAAACTGAATGGCTCTGTAGTATAAACATCCTTATTGCAGAATGGCCTAAAACCTAATTACCTCCAGGTACTACCTAATATCATGTAGCAGCTAGCTGCAAATTTTATACCAAAATCAACATTGGTTAAAAAAGGTCACACACACATCCATATTTCTCACAGAAAACACAATTTCATTACTTTACCACAAGTTTATAGTTGTAAAATACACAGCAAATAAAATGCAAAATGTAATTACAAGTATCTTATGTTCCCTCTTCCTCCCACAGCCTGTGCTTTCATCACTGGGTTTTTGTTTGTTTGTTTATAAAATTAATCACAGCTAGCAGGGTAGAAACCACTTTGAGCCTCATGAATGACATCCAAGAGATGGGAAAGGATTAGTTCTCAGTTGCTGCCAGTTATAGCGCCAGGTGGCTTTTGCTGCGGCGAAGGTGTTACCGATAATCCCATTACATTGGTACTAAATCTTGCAGACATCAAAATTATCACCAAGGTTCCTTTTCATCCCATCCTTTCCAAATGACTGGAAGTCGCTTCACCTGAAAGAAGTCAAATCCACATGCAGCTGCTGTTTTAGCAGCCAGCGGACTCCCTGAGAATGCCAATTGTGATCCAATTTCGCTGTGCTGGTGGCCCCCTATTCCCTGTCCAATAATACATCTGTTAAAAAATCCTACAGCTACAAATCAAGTTTAATCCTACCAGGGACCTCATGTTGGTCTTGTCTTCCAAAAAGGCAGCAGGTTTTGCTGTCTATCTCTGCCAGTGTCTGGGGAATACTCTTTAAATCCCAGCTCTACTTAGAAGAATAAGCTAAGGATCACAAAACATGACCTCAAAAACCCTGATATGACTATATTCTGACCCAGAGGCATTCATTCTAGGTGAAGATTAGAACTTTGCATAATAAGATTACACAGCAAGTGAATGATATCAAGGGACTATCCATATGCAGCCGCCTGGTTTTCTATAGACAGCCTGTGCTCTGCAATATGCAGTGCAGACGAAACAGAGCTTGGGCTTTCTAGCTGAAATAAAATAGATTCACATAAATTAGTTGGCCATTTCCAGATTCCTAAATCCCCTATTACATCTTTTATTGACAGCTCCTGTGAGGATAGCACAAATGGTATTCTCTTTGTACTCTTTGCTTCTGTAGCACCCGCGCTCTGAGGGAAATGTACACAGGTTGTCTAGAAATTAACATCTTGTTTGCTGTAATCTTGGATTACAATTATTGTCTATATAATAAAATTAGAAAATCAATGAGCAGCTTTACCATTTCCAGAAGACCAATGGCATTGTGTAAGACAGTTTTAGATGTGGTGATGAATTTTTAAATACAGGAAAATCAAAGTTGCAGGCACTGAAAGTGTGACTAAACAAATCACTGCACTTGGCACTAAACAGATTTTTCACTTTCATAAAACATCTCCAGTCGCATTTGCTTTATATCATGTTTCCCAATTCTGGAATTTCATTGAATATGTAGTGAGAGATTATCAGTTTTCCTTCCGCAACAGAAACTCTTCTCCCAACATTCTCCACTTCTAACCAGACACCTTTCTCTACACATAACTTGCACCATCTCTTTCCCACAGAATTACTCTGAGATTACTTTAAAAAAATCCAAAAACCCAAACCAAAGAAAAAATTGCACATTGACTAGGCCATTTAAATATTTATGTTTGAACAGTTATTTATATTAAACTATTATTTTAAAACTTCTGTATGAAACTGACGTCTCATGTGCTAGAAGAGCAAAGGGTGTATATCTTGTTTATTTGGATGCTTCCCATATTAGATATACAATATGTTTTAAATATATATATATGAATATACAAATATACAAAATGCTTTAAATATTCTAATTTCCATCTGAGGATTCTGAACACATCTAAAGCAAAAAAAAAGAACCATTTTCAAAAGGTCCCTCTGTGCTGGAGATCAGAAGAATTGCTTTTTATTTCCAGCTGTTGCTTTACTCTGGAAGAAACACTGGACTTGGTCTGGCAAATGTCAGCAAGCTTGGTGATATTCTGCAAGAGATTACATTTTTACACATTATCTCTACTAGGCACTGGCAGTCTCCAACAAGAGCTCCTTCAGCTGCTGCTCTCAAGCTGACAAGGAGTTTAATCCTGTAAACATAACACAATTGGCTGGTGTTAAATAACCAGAGACTACAGACAAGAATGAGCAATTTCCCAACACAGATTTCAGGTAGTTCTCACTGGTTCTATTTACCTTTGGGAAGCAGCTCCTAACACTTGCACAACCCTGAATAAAATGCTGCTTTAATGGCCAGATACATTCCAAAGCTTGTCCAAAGCTGCAGCTCCATTCACTCCTCTTTGCTGAACAGTGAAATCCAGAGAGCTGAGCACAGGCACGGTCATACATGGGGCTCTGAGGGATGCCAAAATATTCACTTTACATCTTCTGCAACAAGGTCAAAGCCAGGACAAACACCAAAGGTCTGGCAGACACCAGTCACTTTCCTGGGAACTGAGAAAAATGGGCTGTGCCCACGTCACAATGGTGAAATAATTACGTGTGTTTGTCTTCAGTTTCAATACATTCACTTCCTTGAGACACAGACGTATAAACATTGAACATTCATTTCAGTTTTGTAAGACAAAGTGTTACAAGCCTAATTTTCACATTAGGCCCTAGAAATCTGCAACCCTACAAAAGCTGAGGCTGCCCACGGCTCCCATGGCCCCTGCACTTCCCAGCTGACACATCTTGTGGAAATATGATTTGGAAATAGTGCTCAAATCAGTGAAGAGAAGAGGGATGAATATCTCCCCTGTGCACCGAGAACTCAGAAGGCTGTTTACTTAAAATATTTTGTCATTACAAAGAGGATGGTTTGTGGTAAAAACCAACCAACCCAACAAAAACACCACAAACAAAAACCCAAACCCCTCCAGATTTCAGTACATCATCCCCAAGGCTATTTAGAAAAACCACAATTGTCTCCATTTTATTGCCAGCGCTGGTCTCAGACAGAATGCCATCATTGAAGAGTGCTCCAGAGTAATTTAAAAACACAGAAGTCACAAAGTATCAAATCTTTAAACAAATAGTAAATCAAACAAATAAACAAACCATTAAACATCTTAAAAATAGAAAGGCAAAAAACAAGCCCAGTTTTAGCACTGTCAGAAAATAGCAGTCAAGAATCCTTCTGTATGTTTATCAATACTCCCCAGCTATGAGCATCACCTTCTAATGAAACAGCTCATGTACACTCTGCATTAAAAAATGTGTTAAAAACAGGAGAAAGGCAACACAGTCAGACAAGAGAGTGCTCAGTATTTACACTTTCAAGTTACCTGAATGAAAGAAAAATGCAAATCAAGTGCTTATCACTGCTGTTATTCTGCAAAAAATGTTGAGTGCTTTTCCAAACAGCTTTTTAGTTACAAAGTTCTAAATACACGAATGTTCATGGACTCAAGGATTTTTTTCAAGGCAAACTGGTACTTTAGGAGAGTTTATGCAGTAAAAATAAACTATAATCAGTATTTTTGCTTATTGCTCAATAAAATTTTATTAGTTATTTCTGAGCTGTTTTATGTGTAAAACAAAAGTTCTCTAAGGTGTTCTCCACTTAGAGATACAAGTATAAAAAAGTTCCAAACATCAAGAGATGAGTGCAATGATATTCAATCTAAGTTAATCCCCAGACATCCAAATCCATGAATAAAAATTCATCAGTTTTAAATACACTGAGCCTATTAAGCAAGAACAAAAGCATATGCACAAAAGAGCTTTTAATATATTTCAAAGCCCACAAGAGGCACGGTCTCATTAAAATTATAAATTACACAAACATGGAATAAAGATTCAAACTGCAGTGCAGCTAAGCAGATTACAGCAAAGCCCGCGTTCCATATGATAACACACCATGGCCCTCCCAGATGGGGGCTTGGAACAAAAAGGCCATCACTGCAGCTAGGGAAAACCTCCTTGTGATCTCTGCTTTCTGTTCAGCAGATGACAGCCAAATAATATGTTGATTATTCTGTTTGTGCTGCTAAGCTTGTAAGATGGAATAAAAGCGATATGATCTATTGTGAACTCCATGCTAATGTGTTGCTCCACTCATAAATAATATACTGAATTTATTCTGAAACTATCTTTTTATCTGACTTGCAGGTTTTAAATGCATGAACTAAAATAGGAAGCCAGCATAAGCTATTATTTAATTTGATGCTTTAAAATAAAAGATGCAGCTGACACAAGAATAAATGTGAAAACTGACTGGTTAGTGAATCAAATCAGCAGAGGTGCCTTTCTCCAATTTAGTAAATGATCCTAAGCTGAGGTGCAGAGCACACTCCAGCCCCACAAACTGCACCGAGCAGGGCCTGCATGGCTCATTTTACCACAGCCAGCCAGCCCAAACAGGAGTTTCAAATGAGGACACAATAGTTGTGAAACAGAAAAGCAGTACAGAAACAATCACTGCATAACTTCATTAGTACTGTCTCTCTCAATTGCCTTCTTAAAAACTTTTCAGGTTTTTAATAAGTGCTAAGATTTTATTTAATCTACATTTGCTCATCTGGTTTGTTCCAAGAGAACAGAACATGGCTTGCCCTTTCTTCCATAATACATTGATTTTTTAAAAGGAAAATCAGTGACTGGTCATACAGATACTTTATGCATGCTAAGAAAATTGATGATATTCCTGCCAGAAATGTTAAAAATTCTATTAAAAATTCACTGTGGCTTGGCAATAGCATGAGAACACCAAGATCAAACAGTGCTTCACACTTCTGGGACCAATGGAGAGAGAAAGTGGAAGCACGAGGCTCCAAGAACGTGCAACAATTTCCACAGAAATATAAGAGCAGGGTGTAAAAAAAAGCTCCATTACCTTTCTCCCTCTGCTAGGGACACTGTCACAATTACAGAAATATTTTCAATCACAGAAATATTGAAAGCATGGCTACTGAAGAGACACAAGTTTTCTAATAAACCTTAGGGCTAAAACTTCACATGAATTACCCCCTCATTGCAATGAAATAAGACATTCTATTCTTTCCACACAAAACCAAGCCAGGACTTTGAAACAATTAGTGGAGCTCACATTTCCAGCAGCACCCACAACTAAATTAAACTCCCAATTCACTTCCAAGATTACTGTTCTGCAGGTTTCAGTAATATTGTGTGTCCCACTCACAATACACTGAGTTATTCTGCAGTAACCACTCACAGGATTGTTATTTCTAGGACCTTGATAACATTTTTGCTTCCCTCAATCTGTTTCAGTATCCACAGTTTTTAAATGTTAATTCATTTTTAGTCCTTTTACATATATTATCTCACACAAAATGCAATTCAGTACAAGGGAGGGGGGGGAACTGGAAAAAATGGCAGCTCTCCTCCCAGATAGATGCTCCTGAAATGGGGTTCCCACAAAGAACCTTTGGCATGGAATTGGCAGGCTCAGTGGAGGGGATGGAAGCTGAATCCACTGAGATAAAGAATAATGATGATTTGCTAAAATACAGCCTGGCTACAAAAAACATGCCAGATATTCATTATTTTATTCTATTATTTCACCAAAACATTATTCCTAATCATTATTTGAAACAATTTAAGTTTCCCTAAGTAACCAGCTGTGAATCTGGCTTTGCAATGAGTTTTACTAGATTGCTTGCTTGTCTTATATCCAACTTTACAACTCACACTGAAAAATCTCAATTTTACTTCCTGACTACTTAAAGGCCAAAACTTTCTTCCTCTGCCCCTCAGTGACCAAATTATTTTACCATTCTAGTCAAATTTTTTGAAGAGCAAGCAATACACATCTCTACAGAATTATTTACTGCAGGACACCCTGGCCCATGCCTCACTCTGGGGATGGTCAGAGTGCTCTGAAAGTCAGTGGGAGCTGAAATATCAAACTGGCATTCCTGTCTGGAATATCTATGGGAGACAATACCCAGAAAACATCATTGGCCAGTGCCAGAAACCTGAGGTTCCTTCCATGTGTGTGAGAAATACAAGGAAAATCATCTCTATTAAATACAGCACTAATCCGTGTGATGCTTACTAAGACACTAAATTAAACTCACAATTCACTTTCAAGATGATTGTTCTGCAGGTTTCAGTAATATTATGCTGTACAGTTGTGAAATTACAGAAACATAAAATAATTTTTAAAATAACTTCTTGTCTTCAGCACATACTACTTTAACTCATGTCTCCTAATTTACTTCTATTTTAAAAGATCTGTTAAAATTTGACACAGGTTTAATTTTTTTTCCCTGTTGCTCAGGATACCCACAAGGATGAATCTGGGTAACATCTGAATAAAATGTTATGTTTTATATAACATCATAAAACTAGCAAGCCCTAAACCCTCCAGATAGTTATTTCACTTGTTAAAGACTGAGTGAATAAGCAGTCTTTAAGCTTTTTCACACTGAAAAAAACCCAGATCTTTTGGTGTCAGAGCTTCCAGGATTAAACATTCTTTCCAGTTGTTGGCTCATGGCCTGAAGATCCTGCACTTTCAAATTTATCCCATTGCAGCTAGTTCAAAGATCAGGAAAATGAAGCCATCTTCTTTGCAGCCATAATCCACGACCCATGCTGTTAGGTGCTTAAGAACATCTCCAAAGCAAACTACCTTGTTTCAGCTGCCAGCAGGAGCTCAGCAGGGCGTGGCTCACAGCACTGGGCAGGTGACTCGCTGCCTAATCTGATTTGGTGCCTGGAAAACTTTAATCAGTGCAGTCTAAAACCAGCACATTCCACGACTGATGAGAGAAGCAGCCTGGCCATGGAACTGCAAACTCTAATAAGATTATGAGTTACAACAGCTACTGGGATGTGCTTTTCTGGTTCTCTGTCCCACACGTAAATCCAACAGAAAAATATCACTGAAAGCTGGTCTGGCAGACATATATAAATGAAATTAATTTGAAATAAAATGGGCTGGTGTTTTATTTATTTATTTATCAATCCAAAATGAAGAGCATTTTGTTCAAAGACAAGAACATACATGAATCTTTTGCAGCACAACTAAAATCCAGCAAAACCATTGATTTGAAAGTAAAGACATCAGAACACATCCATCAGCAGTAACAAACACCCTGCTGGTGAGGAACCTCCCCACACAGTGCTTGGTGTTAACTCGCCCGGTGAGCCCACGTGGGCAACCCAGGTGGTGAAGGGAGGCCAGGACAAGTGTGCTCCTCTTACTGACACCTTCTGTCCCTTCATGGTCACCAAAGCTGATGCCTTGTGCTGCCCTGGAGCAGAGGCTGGGCAGAGCTACAGAATCAAGCAGAGACTCATTCAAAGCATCTCCTCCATGGATCCACCTTGGGCAGCACCAGAGCCCAGCCAGGGCTGCACCCAAGATGACCCAAAATGGCCCCAAAATCCACGAGCGCTCCCGGGCTCTCTCCCTGGGATCAGTTCTGCTCCATTTGCACCTTGCAGTTCATTGTCCCATTCCAGCTTTAGCCCAGGCACTCCCACCCTGCTTGTTTTTCTCTCTGCAGCCCACGGGGTTTGTGCTCTGGGGCTGAGATTGGGATCATTTGTCCTTGGTGCCCAGCTGGAGCAGGAATTGTTTTGTCTCCCTGCTCTGTGCACAGAGCTCACCATCCCTGAATGTGAAGCCCAGATCCACACACTAAAGCAGCACAGAATGGGAAAAATATAAAAGCTGAAATACTTCAAGGGCTGCTGTTCTGGGGACACCAGGGTTTTCCCCAAGTCTGTAGGCTACAGTTTTGGAAGAGAAATGTCACACATACTTGCAGATCAAATTCCATGCATAACCCTTCCCCAAATGTTCTGACTGCTCTCTTGTTTTCCATTGTATTCCCTCAATTTTTTATTTTTTTTCCCTAAGGGAATTTTCCCCCAAAATCCTTTCAATCCATCTTAGAATCTGCAAGTAGCTGAATTGGACCAGCAAGTTTGCAAGAGGAAAACAGAGAGCTTGATTTCTCCAGAGCACAGTTAGGATTTGCAGTTAAACTGACATCCCCATTTGACCAGCTCTACGTGACACCATGTGAGCTGTGAGCAAGGAAAGTTCATTATTCTACAGTTTCAGACATCCCAAACCAGACTAAAAATGTTTAAACCTCTCCATTCTGCAATGAGCTGAGTAGGATCCCTGTCCATTGCCATAGCTCAGATGATAAGAAAAAACTCCCTAAGACACTTCCTGAGTGTTTCAGCTTTTCTATTTTTCCCATTCTGTGCTGCTTTAGTGTGTGGGTCTGAGCTTCACATTCAGGGATGGTGAGCTCTGTGCACAGAGCAGGGAGACAAAACAATTCCTGCTCCAGCTGGGCACCAAGGACAAATGATCCCAATCTCAGCCCCAGAGCACAAACCCCGTGGGCTGCAGAGAGAAAAACAAGCAGGGTGGGAGTGCCTGGGCTAAAGCTGGAATGGGACAATGAACTGGAAATCACTTCCATGTTCCTCAGTCTCTGCATTTCCATCCCACCCCTAGAGCAGGAGCTTTAGGATTTATCTACCTCATAATGTCAGGGAAATGTCTACAATCACAATTGCTGGGGTCTTGCTTTCTGCCAGAAAGTCTGAAGAAGATCCTAGTGGAATCTTCTACAGCCACTGAAAATTCACCTTTTCAAAACTGGACATGTGAATATAAGCAAACTTTCAGTATGATTCAAAAAGGGTGAAAAAAAAAATATTGTTATTGCTGAAAATGAAACACCATTGATTTAAAAGTAATCAACTAAAAAAATCTGAAATTAAACTCGCATTAAATGAGTTCTTTCTCTGAAATTTGTCTGAAATACAGGTACAGTCAGATGTTATAAGCAGTATTTCCATAAGCACATATGCATTGTATTAAAATGTTAATATTTGAAAAATAGCTTATTTCCACCCACTTTCTAAATCAGTAGGACTTTAACTGCACCCATCAGGTTCAAATGTGACTGGGGAAAAATGAACATCACCAACAGAACTACTGCTATATTTTAAAAGTTCAGTTCTCATACTGAAAAAATTGCATCTACTTCATTATTTTTGTTATCTATGAAACAGTCTCTCATGCTGTTACCATGTAAGACACCATTTCTCTATATTTGGAAGGATATCTACAAAAAAAATTGTAACAAAAATATCACTTTATGTAAAAACCCATTTTTTAAAATGTAAAAATCCAATTTTTTTTCTGAAATAACTACAAAGTTCTGGGAGGTTGGGCTGCCCTCCTGCATGCAGCACCAGCTCACAGGATGGCACAAAATGAAATTATTGAGAAAATCAGTTGATGGCTCTAAATCAGTTTAGTGAGCTCAACCAGCCCAAGGAGGGAACTGACCAGCACCAGAATTTGCTGGATTGGAAACAGAGGAGGAGCAGGGAGTGAGATTTCCTCTTTTGCAACCCTGACCCACTGGATCAGCTCCTGAGCCAGTGAGGATTGTCTGGAAATGTGCAGTTTAGCCAAGAAACACTAAAAATGGGAGGGGTATGGCACAAGAGTTCCCATTTGCAAAATACTTTCATTATGTCTGTTCACTTTCCAATAGGAAAGAGAAAAAAGGAAAAAAAAAAAAAAGAGAAGGAATTATTTAGCCTCCACTTTTAATTGGCCTGTAGGAAAATGAGGTTAAAAATTATAAAAAACCCTTACATGGCAGGCAAGTAGTAATGAAAGAACAAAAGAGAGGGCTCAGCCCTGATCTATGTCAAGTTAACCCACAATAGTGTATTTCAATTAAAAGAAACAATAAAGCAAGGAAATACTTTGTGTTAATGAAGAGAAGAAAATGTACAGCTTGGAATGGGAAAAAACCATCCCAGAGATTGAGTTGGTGCAGTTTATCACTGGATCTTCTTTCTCTTATCACTGCTCACCTTTCTGACAGGTAAGCACTGATTTATCAGTTATCCTTATCACTGGGTCCTGAGCTTCTGTAACAAAGATCTCACAGATAAATCACAGATACCCTGCAACTGCTGTGTCACACACACCTGAAATATTCAGGGATTTGGGCTCCAGGAGCACAGTACAACAAGAAAAGGCAGAGTCACTGTGATGTTTGAAAGTAGAGAACTCTCCCTAAGTTTCAGCCTCCTCTTCAGTCAGACAGAATTCACACCACACGATCCCACTGACAGAAACAGAGGCCCAAACCCTTTTAAAAGAATTGTGGATTGAGCTTTGGGTCTTTATTTTGTTGGCATTTCCTATTCCAGATATTCGCACCTCGTTGGTCACGTTGGTCACATATTCCAGAAGTGAAATTAAACAGCTTTGTTTGTTTCTTGCCATGGTTTCCAGTCTCCTTTGATCTTCTCCTCTACAGACAGACACTTCTAACTTTCACTAAACAATAATCTCTACTTAAAATAAAGTATTACCCAGTATTTCACAGCTTAGCAGAAAATCTTAAGGCAACCTCTTGATACTCCTGATAAAAGATCTTGATTTGTCTCCTGCTCAGCACGTGTGGGAGCTTGGCCAGCAGCAAAAAGAACATCCTTTCCCCAGCCAGGGCCACATGATGCTGAAGTTTCATGCTCCTGAATTTGAATTGGGTACGAAGGGAAAACTCTGAGGTCCGGGACTGCCCACATATCACTGCTCTTTCATGCTGCTCATATTTAACACCAGGATTTTTTCCCCTCAATTAAAAAGCGACTCAAGAACCACAGGTGTTCAGAAAGTTGGCTTAGAATGACAGTACACACGATTCACTGGAATGAAAGGCTGAGAGTGAGGGATTACAGTATTAAAGCTTGGTTTTATATTTTATACAAGAGCCTTCTGGCAGCTTGGATGCACCTGAATGACCGACATGAAAAACAAACATAAAAATACACTACCACTTGTGGTAGTGGCTGTTCTATACACTGACAGGGCTTCCCTTGCTTTCAGAGCACCAGAACACAGAGCGTTGACTGACAAACCAAACTAGAACTTGTCAAAGCATTTTAATATCCTTTAACTTTTCCCACCACACGTCTTGGTGCACGCCGACACAAGATCCTGCTGCCAAGTGAAGGCATTAAACCCCACGCCTGTACAGGTCTGTGCCTATGCACAACCAAGCAGCGACCCAAGTATACTCACATTATGTTAAGAAAATACATTTTATAAACACTTTTCCTTTTCAGGCTCTTTCCGAGCGGGCTGATGCCTCTCCAGGCGAGCCTGTGAGACCCCGGCCCTGCAGGCACAGGACAAGCGGAGTGTCCCTGCACGGCACCCGAACCGCACTCCCCGCGCCGCTCCGTGCCCGCTGCCAGCCCCGGTGTGCCCCGGTGTCCCCTCGGCCCCAGAAAGGCCCCGGTGTGCCCCGGTGTCCCCTCAGCGTCGGCAAGGCCGCGGTGTGCCCCGGTGTGCCCTCGGCCCCGCTTACCCCCGGTGCCGCTCTCACCTCCCCGTCCGCAGCCGGGCCCCGCAGCCCTCCGCCGGCTCCGCACGTGCCAACACCGCGTGCTCCCATTGGCCGGCGGCTCCCCGAGCCGCTCCCCCATTGGCGGAGCGCCGGCCCGGCGTGCCCGGCCCCGACATGGCGGCGGCCGGCGGGGAGCGGGGCCGCACCAGCTTCCAGCGCAGGCCCGGGACCGGCCCGCGGCCGCCCGCGCTGCCGGGCACTCGGCCTTCGGTGCGCCACGGGCAGCTGCTGCTCTCCAGCGGGCTGCCCTCCCTGGACTGTGTGCTAGGTTGGTGGGAGCGGGACTGGGACCCGGAGCTGCGCCCCCGCCGCCCTCCTCTTTGCCAGGCCCTGTCTGCCCTCCCGTAACCCCGCGGCTGCTCCCGAGGCTGCTCCTTCCTCCCCTCATCCCGGGGATCGCGGGGAGGGCGGGAGGGGCAGGAGGACGGGGCAGGCAGGTCGGGTGTCCCAGCTGGAGCTGGCGGAGGAGCCGCGCTGCCATCGCTGCGGGCAGCCCTGCGGAGCCGCTCCGGGACTTCTCCCAGCGGCACATGGCCGGGGCGATTGGCGCTGCCACGGGCAGCTTTGGGCTGGGAAAGCCGTGTGTGCTGCTGGGTTTGGGCTGGGAAAGCCGAGTGTGGCTGGGAAAGCCGGGTGGGCTGCTGGCTTTGGGCTGCTGGCTTTGGGCTGGGAAAGCCGAGTGTGCTGCTGGGTTCCCATTGGAAGGAAAGCCGTGTGTGTATTGACAGGGTCTGCCCCTTGGAAAGCTGTGTGTGTATTGCCAGGGTCTTCCCCTTCTAAAGCCTGGCTTCCCCTTCGAAAGCTGGTGTGCTGCTGGGTTCCCCTTGGAAAGCCGTGTGTGCATTGCCAAGGTTTCCCCTTGGAACGCCGTGTGTCACTGGGTTCCCCGTGTGTGTATTGCCAGGGTTCTCCCCTTGGAAAGCCGTGTGTGCTACCGGGTTCCCCTTGGGCAACCGTGTGTGCTGCTGGTTTTGGGCTGGGAAAGCCGTGTGTGTTTCGAGGGTTTCCCTTTGGAAAGCTGCTGTGTGTGCTGCAGGGTTACCCTTGGAAAGCCGTGTATGGCTGGGTTTCCCCTTGGAAAGCCGTGTGTGCATTGCCAGGGTTCTCCCCTTGGAAAGCCATGTGTGCTCCCGAGTTCCCTTGGAAAGCAGTGTATTGCCAAGTTTTCCCCTTGGAACGCCATGTGTGGCTGGGTTTTCCCCTTAGAAAGCCGTGTGTGCATTGCCAGGGTTCCCCTTGGAAAGCCGTGTGTGCATTGCCAGGGTTCAGGAAAGCAAACCTTTTCCCCTGCTGTATGAACACTGCTCACCTTTTGTCTCTCTCTGTTGGAGAAAAGATATTTATATGTCCCAGCTTTTGCATTTGTGTTCGGGGTCTCCGCCCCGCAGGTGTTGGGATGTGTTGGGGTTCTCAGTTTGTCTTTTCTGCCTTGCTCAGCACGGCTGCACGGTTCGAGTGCCCCCTGAGATGAATGGCTCTGGTGTGAGGCTGGTTTTGCTGCCTCTTGCTGTGAGATGGTCCCAGGGACTCATCTGTTGTCACTGCTGCTGTACCATCCGTGTCAGGAGCTGGCACTTTCCCTTGGCTTGGGAGCTCATTCGTTTACTGCTGTTTATCTGGCTGATCTTCTAACTCTTCATAGAGTTGCAGTGCATCTTTATTGTACATACATGGGACTTTTAGGTGAGAATAGCCTGATTTTAGCTTTGTTCATCCATCCTTGGAGTACACAGAATATGCCACTTTTCTCTCTAGGGATGCTCTGTATCATCAACGATGATATAAAAGTGTAAAGGACATTTTGCAGTGTATATAATTTTTCTGTGCGTGTTTGTCTGCACTTTCATCAGGGGTTAGGGTCATTGTGGAAGAAGCTCTTCCTGCTTGAGAAATATTTCATTAAGTGAGTGCAATTTGTGAAGCCTTTTAATTGCATGAAAAGCAGATTTGCATTGAATATTCCTGTTCAGATTCCCTTTCAGAAACAGTGCATTTTGCACAGCATGGCTCAGAAGATGTAGACAGCTCCCATGGTGGCTGTCTCCTAAAATTCTAAGCATCTGCAAACACAATTAGTGGTTTGTTGTGGAAACTGAGAACACTTCCAATAAACCCAGGATCCCTTCTACGTTCTCCTTGTCTTCAGTGGAGTCTTGAAAATCTGCAGTGGCAGAGATTTTGCAGCACCTCTGGGTAACCCAGCCCAATGCTTGATTATTTTTTGTAGGGAATCTTCTTTTTCCTTATATCCACTGGGAGCCTCCCCAGTTTCAGCTCCCATTTGTTGCTTGTTGCCCTCCCACTGCACCTCAGTGAAGAACTCAGCTGACATCTTTGCTTCTTTTTTGTCAGGGTCAGGATTAAATGTGTGAGATGGTATTTCTTGTTGGCACTCAGATGTTTATGGGTTCTTATTCTACAGTCTCAGAAACTGAGTTCTGTAGTACTTAAAACTAAAAATGAAGCTGTATCTCCCTCTCTACAAGGCCTTTTAAAGATAAACTATCCAATTAAGAAATGACACCTAAATTATTTTTACTTTTAACTCAATGATCAACCATTCATAGCCCACTATGTGGATGTTTTATCCTATTACACAAACCCACCCAAACCCAAGGAGAAGAAGGTGAAGGAGAAGGACCAGCCTCCACCCTAAAACCTCCATCCTGCTTTATATATATTACTATATTCTAAAAACTTAAACTCTTAAGTTTTCCTCCCTATGGTATTACAGACTTCTATTCAAACTGCACACCCACAATCCCAGTTCTGTCATTCCATTTTGGAAGCTTTCTCCACAGCCTGAAGTCAAATGCAGTGATCTCTTGCGGGTCAGTGCCTGCCAGCACAGAAATTCTGAAATTCTCAGTAAGCAGGGTTCCAGCAGTGTGTCAGCAGCTCCTCTTCTCTCTCCTCTCCTCTCCTCTCCTCTCCTCTCCTCTCCTCTCCTCTCCTCTCCTCTCCTCTCCTCTCCTCTCCTCTCCTCTCCTCTCCTCTCCTCTCCTCTCCTCTCCTCTCCTCTCCTCTCCTCTCCTCTCCTCTCCTCTCCTCTCCTCTCCTCTCCTCTCCTCTCCTCTCCTCTCCTCTCCTCTCCTCTCCTCTCCTCTCCTCTCCTCTCCTCTCCTCTCCTCTCCTCTCCTCTCCTCTCCTCTCCTCTCCTCTCCTCTCCTCTCCTCTCCTCTCCTCTTCTCCTCTTTCCTCTCCTCTTTCCTCTCCTCTTTCCTCTTTTCCTCCCTTCTCCAGGCTGAGCAAGCCCACTTCCTTCAGCCTCTTCTCTTGAATCAGTTGCCCCATTTTTATATCCCTCCCTGGACTCATTTCACTTTATTTTTTCTTGAATGGAGGAGTTTGAAGTCATCTGGGCCTCGTGTTCCAGATGTGATCTGAGTACAGGGGAGCATCTGACTGAGCCTCTGATGGTGCTGATGCCCTGTGCAGGCTGCCCTGGAGCAGGGGCTGGACAGAGCTACAGAATCAAGCAGGGATTGATTCAAAGCATCTCCTCCATGGACCCACCTTGGGCAGCACCAGAGCCCAGCCAGGGCTGCACCCAAGATGAACCAAAATGGCCCCAAAATGCAGGAGCGCTCCCGGGCTCTCTCCCTGGGATCAGTTCTGCTCCATTTGCACCTTGCAGTTCATTGTCCCATTCCAGCTTTAGCCCAGGCACTCCCACCCTGCTTGTTTTTCTCTCTGCAGCCCACGGGGTTTGTGCTCCTGGGCTGAGATTGGGATCATTTGTCCTTGGTGCCCAGCTGGAGCAGGAATTGTTTTGTCTCCCTGCTCTGTGCACAGAGCTCACCATCCCTGAATGTGGAGCTCAGACCCACCCACTAAAGCAGCACAGAATGGGAAAAACAGAAAAGCCAAAACCTGAGCCCACCGTGCTGGTGACTGCAGGTGTTGACTTGGTCTGCTTTGTGCCCTTTTTCTAGTGTGGAAATGCTTCATGAATGTGTTGCAGAATGCTGTTTATGTGTTTCTGAAAGAGCATTGGTACTGTTCTTTTTTTGTCCTGCCCACTAGCAATCGAATAATTGACTATAAAAATAATTTTTGCTGTCACCAGGGATTGAGGGCAATCTTTTTTTTTTGGTATAAATTCCCAATGGAAGTTTGTACAAACTCTTTTAGTCTGGTATTTTCATAGACATACTTTGTAACAGTCACTAGGCAGTCTTGTAGATCTCTGGCTTGGGCTTGAGTTTAATTTTGCTCTGCTCAAAATCTGTAACCCAGATACAGAATTATTTGCCAGACAGGAAAGTGCAGCCTGTGAGTGAGGGAAAGCATGGTGTTATCACACACAGTGAGGAGCTGCTGAAGAGAGGAGAAGGCAGGAATCCAAGGAGGAGTTTCTTTCACCCTACAGCTGATGGTTACATTTTTGTGGCCCACACTAAAGGAGTGAGTTTCCTTTGGATGAGAAGTGGTAGATAAGTGCTGGATTTCCAATGCAATGTTACCATCAGAGCACTCTGCACTTCCAGAGTTTATTTATTTTATATTTTTATTTGTATCTGTTTTATAAATTTATACATTTATGTTTATAAATATATTATATTTATTTCTATAAGTTTACTTTCACAGTTTATGGGCCATATGTGTGCTAGAGCAGTTCTCTGTGATGGTTGCATTACACTATTGTGTAATGTAACCATGTAATGTAACCATCACATGCCTGGTATTAAATGTTTTGTTTCAGTCTGCTGGAAAAAAGGTCAGGGATATGCTTTGAAAACAATCTGGGCACTTCTCAGCTTGCAAAGTTTGTTGTGCTTCTCTCCATAAGATCTTAAATCTCTCTTGTAAGTAGCAATGTGGAAAATTACAAGTTTTGCTCAGATGTTTATATATTCTACTGTCTCAGATACTGGCAAAGAAAAATGAAAATAGCGAGATTGGGAAGAATGACAAGTTCACAGCAGCTTTCTTGGGAAACATAGATTTTGCCTCTTCCTTTAGATTCCGTCAGCATTCCTACTATTTTTTCCTGTTGCCTTTTGTTTAATTGACTAGTATTGTTGCTGGTTGTAACATGAAGGTATAACCATGATCACTGCAATATTTTTGCATTCCCTCCAGTAGAAGACACTTGTTCAAACCACTCAATGATAAAGTAAAGCCAATGCTCTGACCTGAGTTTGCCTTTAACAACCAGGGCATGTGCACATATGTTACAGCTCTGCCTTGTAGCAACAGCACCATGGATGATGTGAAAATGCAGCTTGAGAGAATTCTGACTGCACTAGTTGACAAACAAATTCATTGTAAAAGCAGAAGAGACCCTACTGTCATGGCTACAAGTGAACTTTTCTCTAACCAAGGTTTTAAAGTCATTATTGCCATGAGCTACTCCCTTACTCATGGCTCTAATCATATTTTCCATGTCAGCCTAGGATTTGGTAAAATCTCAGCATTTGGAGCTTTTCTTTCCTATGGGCTGTATAGAGCACGTGCTTATTTCAAACAGCTGTTGTTGGTAACCTGTGTGTTCTGGCTCCCTGAACAATTCAATGCAGTGACTATTGGAAGCATACTTTGTGTCAAACATGAGTATGATTTCAGATTTTGGGGTTTTTTTGGTCTTTTTTTCTTTGGTTTTTTTGGTTGTTTTTATTTTTTTTGCTTTCCCCTCTGGTATGTCTTTTAGGTTCATTTGCGTTTATCTCCTGAAGAAATAAATGGATCAAAAATCACTGGGGATTTCATGGGTGATTCTAACTTAGTGATAAACAGCAGTTAAAATTGGTTTGTTGTTTGTTTTTTATTTAATATCTAGAAAATGCTTAATAACCTGATCAACTTGCTGTAGATATTGAGGTATTTGGACATCTTGACTCAGGAGTTTAGCTTGAAACATCTGTTTCTCTAGAACTATGAAATCAGTAGCTGACTGAGCACTTTCAGTGCCAGTACTGCTCGAGTTGTGGTGCATGATAGCAAAGTGATCCTGTTCTGGTTTTAATTCAGGTGCTATTATTCAGCAATATTAGCACTTTTTGGCCTTTGGGAGAGCCATTTGCTTTTTTTCTTCCTTTTGATTATATCAACAATTATGGACGCTGCAGGCATTTGTAGTCCCACTAGCAAAGCTGAAGATTAAGAAGTTGATCCAACTCGTACTGGAATCAATTTCTAGTGGAGATTTTTCATTTATAAAATGAAAGATCCTGTTCACTGGAGTCCATCTGTGCAGTCCAGAATTGACTTCTGGAGCTTTGCATACTGTGCTGATGGGATTCATCAGTTAGTTTGCTGCTAAGTTGCTTTTAAATCAGGACAGAATTGCAGCCAACATCCTGCAGTTTCCATGCAAAACACTTCAGTAGGCTGCTTATATGTGGCCAACCTGAACACTTCCAGGGATTTTTAGCTTTCCTGTCACAGCCTTCCACAATTGTTAAACAAAACAGCCCGATTTCAGGTTATTCCACTGTTGTAATTCTTGAGATTCAGATTACAAATTAGTGTAAAAATAAAATAAGAAAATAAAATAAGAGTTCCCGAAAATAAAATGAGTTGTTCTTTCACTGTGCTTATAAAGAAATTCATGGAGTTATGTCCAAGACCTACTATAAAAATTTTTAATCTCTTCAGTAATGTATGTTTTTTCATAGTGTGTGCTGTGACATTTATGATCTCTCAGTCCAGGTTTCAATGGGTGGAAGTCTTGCTGCCATGTCAGTAAGATAAAAAGCAGTGGAGCCAGGATTGGGTGGAAATTTGCTAAAATCTACTAAAATCTTAGCTGGTCACTTAGCTTACATCCTTCTTGATACAAAGGAATATCACTTGATAGTGGTATTCTACTATAGTGGAATCACTTGATAGTGGTTAATATTAATTTAATTTTATTTGGAGACTGTTTACTCCCATGAGTTATCCCAGTAAAAATCTGCTGGCTCAGACCATACATCACCACTGTAGTACTTGAGCATGGTTGCACAGAGCTCTGCAGGATCTTTTTACCACAATGATGATAGTACAGTATATTGTGAAAGTAATTGTAATGTGCAGTATGTAATTACCTGTAATGTATAATTATTTCATAATAGAGAATTGTAGTAAGTATTGCAAAGGTAATTAAAATGTTGTTCACTTTTATATTTTTAAATTCCCCGTTATCACCTTTCTTTGACTTATAAACTAAGAAAAGTTAATTGTTCTCTAACATAGCATTAAAGTGTAGTCTTACTTTATTCTTCTTTTTGTTTTGTTTCCAGGTGGAGGCGTAGCTGTTGGAACCCTTCTTCTTATTGGTTAGTATGGAATATATAGATTCTTAAAGCCATATTCTGAAGCTTTCACTCTTGAATGTATTCATTAAACAGCCTCTCTTTTCACTGTTACTGAAGTCAGACTTTAGGAACACTCAGGTTCCTTTATTTTGTGTAGCCTTCAGAAAGGACTGTTTGTCTCAAGAATTACTGCAGGTAATGTCAGTTATTTCTTCTGGCAAGCAACCTTTCAAATTACTTAATCTGCACCACACCATACACTAATTCATATACTTTATGTAAAAATCAACATTTTGAAGGCTTCACTTTGGGTAGCCTTCAGAATGAGCTGTTGTCCGTCACAAGAATTACTGGAGGTGAATCAAAATCTTAATTTTAGACAGGCTTGAGCACCCACAAAGAATGCCCCAGAAATCTGTGTGAAAACAGGGCATTTAGCACATTTCAGGACTTATTAGCAGAGTGCATACATTAGTTAAGATTTTGTAAACTGTGTTAGATTCAAACTGTGTATCATCACAGAGTTTTTTTAAATTTGAGGAAGACATGCAATGCAGGACCTTTGAATCTTTTGGCTGCCAGAATCAGCTGAGAGCAGGGTGATGGAATGCTGCTTTCTGTCAGGGTGTAGATGATGTGTGGCCTTCAGAATGGACTTGTCCATCTCAAGAATTACTGGAGGTGAATCAAAATCTTAATTTTAGACAGGCTTGAGCACCCACACAGAATATCCCAGAAATCTGTGTGAAGACAGGGCATTTAGCACATTTCAGGACTTGGCAGCAGAGTGCACACATTAGTTAAGATTTTGTAAACTGTGTTAGATTCAAACTGTGTATCCTCACAAAGGTTTTATTTAAATTTGAGGAAGACATGCAATGCAATTCTGGCAATTTTGGCTGCCAGAATCAGCTGAGAGCAAGGTGATGGAAGGCTGCTTTCTGTCAGGGTGTGCATGAGGCACACTGAGATGATTAAATAGCTTACACCAGAATTCCCTTTCCAGACCACAGTGCAGCTCTCTGGGACCATCTCCACTGCAGCTGAGGTGTCCAGCTTTCCTTTCTGTTTGACTGAGTTGACACAAAACCAGCAGAAAATGAAGAATTCTTGTATTAATCTCCACTTGAATCCCATAATTGAGAACAGGACTGGATTTCTGCCTTGCCTAGGGACAAAGCAGACTGGCACGTGCCTGGGTGATTTGAGTGCTTTCAAAGTTGTGCCTGTAGAGTGTTTTAAGAGCCTGCTTGTCTCTAGTGATAGACACCAATAGAAGCTCTTCAGATTGTGGCTTTTCAGCCTTGAGACAGATTTAATCAGTAATTTTCATTCATTTTCTTAAAGGGCTGAAAACATTGTGGCCTGGATATTTTGTCTGTGTTTACTTTTCCTGTGGAAGACACTCGTTGCTTGGGAAACTGAATTTGTATCTAGAATTTTGGTTATGTATTTTGAATTTTACAACTCAAAAATTGGTCTTAACGCTAAAGATCCTAACAGTGGGATTTGGAGAAAATTTATTTGAAATCTCTTTTAGCCACTGTTGGAGTTACAGCATGTTAGTTTCTGTTGGTGTAGGGCTCATGTAACCTGCACTAGAGACTGAATAAAATTTTCTGTTTGCCATTGAGGAAGGTGATTGCTCCCACTATGGCTTGTTATTTCAAGGCTAGCATTTATTTCTGCATTTTATTGGTTAGAGACAGTTATTGATGTGCCATTGAGTCTTAGAAAATGTTGATTTTTATATCAAGTATATAAATTAGTTATGGTGTGGTGCAGATTAGGTAATTTGAAAAGTTGCTTGCCAAAAGAAATAACTGACATTACCTAATTCCAACATTTCAGCTTGTGAAGAGCTGCAATCTTGCTGTGGTAAAGGAAGAAGAAAATAGAAATTAGAACCTATTCTGTATTCCATAAATCAGAGATTGTGAGGCTGGATTAAATTTGTCTTCCCATGACAATATTCACTGCCCCTTGCAGCAGGCAGGCTGGGTGGCATCCAGTGAATCCAATAGCAGGAAAGTTGTCATTAAATGGAAGAAGTGGTGCAATATTTCACCACAGGGTGTTGTGGATGTGAAAAAACATTGATGTGGATGCTGATGGCTCAGTGGAAGATTTTTCCTGAAACGATTTTTGCCTGAACTTTGGTCCCTCTGAGTGCATATCTGGCCATACTCAGTTGTAGGTTTGAATTTGCTTATCCCCTGTGTTGGTTGTGTATTTGTGATCTGACCTGAAACTTAGCTTGAGAATGTCTCTTTTAGATCTGAAAATGAATTTTTTTCCCAGATGAGCCTTAACCATATGTTATTTTGAAACATATAATTATGTACAAAAAAGTCTTGAAGCAGGAACTGTATTTATTCATGACTCATTAGTCTAAAAATTTGGAGATTTGATTTTTAAAGTTGGTGCAGGTAACATTGGAATGGCATTGTTAGAATATCCTGTCAGCACACCAAGAAGTTCTGTCCTGAGATTAGTCTAGGCAAGCTTAATATTATCAGGATTGAAGCTGTCAGTGATAAACCTCCTAGGAAGATCTTTCTGTGTTGTACTCCAAGTGTTACAAAAAGGTTAAATTCTTCCCCTTCCTTCAGCATTCTCTAAGGTGAGAATAAATTGAATTACTTTTAGCTTAGCTCTCTTTGCAAATTAAATGCTCATCTTCATTATTTGACTCATTATCTTGGTTAATTTAACCAAATAATAGTAGATTCAGGGTATTAAAATATTTATTGGAACTGTTGTGTTCTGAAGATGTAGTAATGGCACAGGTTACTTGATAAGACTGTAAAATATTGTTTGAAATAGAAGTGTGCAAGTTTTTGAACTCAACTCATAATAAAGAGCATTGTGATTTTTCAGTTGAGCTTAATTCTATAGTATATTCTTTTGACAGTGTTTTAATTATATGAAAATTAGAGAGTTGAAGCACATGGTATTCTCAAGGAAGATCCTACCTACCAGAGCAGCTTGAGACTTCCTGAGGTTTGTTCACCTAACAAGAATTAGGATTTTAACTATTATTTTAGATTTACGAAAACCCTTACAGTAGTGGGTTTCTAAGAAGCATTCTGGTGTGGAACCCCATCAAAGCAGCTTGTTCAGGATGGAGGTGAGACCACATTTGTGCTTTTATCTGAACCTGCTGCAGAAGATCAGCTTCCCAGGACAGTCCTCCTCCTCAAAACCAAGCAAAACAAGCACACTCCTTCCCCTCTCCACTCCAGTGTACTTCAACCTGTTACATGTGTGATTTACCAGCCCAGGAAGAGTTTGCAGGAGGATATTTTGTTTGAAAATTATAATATATAATATAATATAATATAATATAATATAATATAATATAATATAATATAATATAATATAATATAATATAATATAATATAATATAATATAATATAATATAATATAATATAATATAATATATCCAATGTGTCTAATATAATATAATTCTATATTTATATTATATATAATACATATTCTTATATTACATTATATTACATTATATTACATATCACATATCGTATCACATATATCACATTATTATATTATATCATATCATATCATATCATATATCATATCATATCAATATATTATATGGATATATTATATTATAGTAATATATTATATGAATATATTATATATAATGAATATATTACTATATAATAATTATTATAATTTTAAAAAATATTTTAAAAAAACATTTAAAATTGTTATTTTGTTTTTAAAGGTAAGCTTTTTTTATACAACACCTTGTGCCTAGTGAGCTGCAGCGCCCTCACTAGAGGTGTCCTGGGCACCCTGTAAGAACCTACTCTTGCTCACCTTTAAAAGCCCCAGTTTTGACAAAGTCACTGACAGCTAAATGTTTTAAAGATTATCAGTAGGAGGGGTTTTGTTGGTAGCTGAGGTCAGTTATTAAAAGTTAAAGTTGTCTGGTGAAAAACAGGTCTATACTTGCACATTCTAAGCCTTGGAGAAGTTTCAGCTGCTTTAATTAGCTACTTTTATTTTTGATAGGCATGCAATTTAACCTGACTGGTAAGAGCTCTCTTCACTTGCCAATATAACTGAATTTATCATCTTTTTAAAGCTGAAAAAGATAATCTCAAGAGAGGTACAAAACAGTCATTTGCTAAATATAATCCTACAAAATACCAGTTAGCAGAATTCACCTTCCTGAAGTATGGCTAAATGCCAAATATTGTAACTTATGTGTTTGACAACTCTGGTTTGGCATGTGCTAATTAAATGCAAGTGACACAAAGTATATCCCCTCAAGCTTAGTAAACGTGGACATTAGAAAAGTATCTTTAAATGGAATTTGAGATTAATAAAATAATCTCATTTTATAACCTGCAGCAATTTAGAGAGATGTTTCATAGCTGGAGAAAGACACACCTTAGGTCACAGGACCACAGTGTAGAAGCATCTATCTGATAAAAAAATTATCAATACTGATAGGCTATGACAGGCTTTTGGCAGCTTTAGGGCAACCTGTCTAGACTTTGTAGAGAGAAAAAAAAAATAAGCCATCTGTACATTACATTGTTGCAGGCTTATTCTTGTTACAGCTCTCATCATTTTGAACAATTCTACTACAAATGACCACTGGAGTTTTTCAAAGGCCTTCATGCTGCTTAGTGTAGTGATGTTTGAAAGTCAGGTGTTATAAATACAGTATTTATAGATATGATGTTTGTTACCTTATGGTGGGTTTTGTTCCTGACCTTTTACTCCTCTTCCAGTTCTAGTGGTGCTTATTCTGCATCCCTCTCTTGGAGCATGAATGCCTCTGTGCAGTGGGAGTTTTTCCTTAAGCTCACATGGTTACATATCAATAATTCTAGAATTAAATTTCTTAATTTTTAAATAAATTCTATTTTTACAATGCCTCGCACACATCTGCTCTCTTTTTTTTCTGTGCCCTAGATAAAAGGCTTAAGATCCTAGACCTAATTCTACAGCCCATGAATTTCTTTGAGTAGTAGCTACAGACAGGTGTGGAGAAATGTCCCTTATGTGTTTGGTAGCCTGCTGGAACCCTGGTTACTGAGAATTTCAGACTTTCTGTGCTCACAGGCACTGAGCCCCAAGAGAGCACTGCATTCACCTGAGGCTGTAGAAAAGTCTTCCAAAACTGAATGATAAAACTGAGATTTTAAGTGTGTAGTTTAAATAGAAGTGTATAATATTGCCTAGTAGAAAACTTAAGATTTTTAAGTTTTAGAATATGGTAATATATGTAAAACAAGGTATAAGTTTTAGGGTGGAGGCTGGTCCTTCTTCTTCACCTTCTCCATGGTTTTGGGTAACATTGTGTAATTAGATAAAAAAGTCCACATTGCAGCTGAGTAGTTAGTTATTGGGTTAAAAGTAAAAATAGTTTAGGTGTAATTTCCTAACTGGACAGTTTATCCTTAAAAGGCCTTGTAGAGAAAGATACAGCTCCATTTTTAGTTTATTTGAGTAAAGTACTGTAGAACTCACAGTTCTGTAATATAAGACTGTAATATAAATGAAAACTAATTAATAATTAATTTAATAATTAAATTAATATTAATTTAATAATTAAATTAATTAATTATTAAGACTGTAATATAAATGAAAACTAATGAATATCTGAGTCCCAACAAGAATTTAATTTAATGCCAACCCTAAAAAAAAAGAAGCAAAGACTCCACAGTAGCCTATACAGTGCAGTGCTGAAAAGCCCCCTAAATAGGAATTGCTCTTTATCCTTAGTGCTCAGCTATAGGGTTATATGATGAATGGAATTATATATATTATATATATAATATATGTTATATATTTTATATATATTATATATATATTATATAATATATTATATAATATATTATATAATATATTATATATGATAAATATATTATATTATATGGATATTATATATTATATATTATATTATATATGATATGGAATTTTATATATATATATTCTATTATATGGAATTCCCTGTGCTTGTAGTGACAATCCTGCTCTTTCTCCATGACTGTTCCAGCCAGGAAAGCACACTCATGAGGAAAGAGAGCCATGGATAGTCACAACAAACTATTTTATTTATGTCCTTATGTGCAGGATCAGAGGAGCTTTTGTCCTGGAGACAATATACATAACTTCTAGGTAAATAATCTCTTTTCCTTGTGTAGTTTCATGCTTCACTAGCTACTCACCTGCTGCTTAGCTGGAGAACCCTCTTTGTTCCAAAAGAATGGCCCAGAGCTGCTCAGTGCTGTGTGTGACTTGTGGGGACTGCACCCAGAAGAGGCTGCAGCTGCAGGAGCCTCATTTGTTCCTGTGCCTTGGTAGCTGGAAGTGAAGCTCGCAATGAAGGACCAGCTCTCTTGGGCCAGGCTTGTCCTAAGTATGGACTAAAACAATCTGAAGTGTTGTTCCTGCATGTCCTCAGTGAAGGTGGTTCTTTTGGATGTGGAGGAGTTTGGAAAGATAAAGGTAACAGCTGAAAATTTGTCCTAGTCATTCAAATGCTAACTTCAGGCATTCTCAGGAAAGTGTTTCATTCTGGGATTCTGTGGAAGGCATCAGCGAGCTGCTGAAGTACCTGTGCTAAGTGATTTGTTTGTTTATTTACAAGAAGAAAGCTGTGCTCCTTTGGTTTTGAATGTAACTATTGAAGGCAGGGTACAATGGATGCTATCAGAAAAGCCCCATATGGATGCACTTTAGATCTTTTGAATACCACAAAAGTTTAGTGACCTAGAAATGAATCAATAAAAAGCATCCTCTAGCTGACAAATTGAAGAACTGAGGGATTCTTACAGATGCATTGACTTTAACAATTCCAGATAGACTGTTTGTAAAGGCTTTCTGAGACACATCTAATCCTTAGAGTACTGTAGGAAACTATGAGGTGGTTTATATTTAGATCACTTTCCAATTCTTAATTTAATTTTTTTACTGCAAGTTTACTCTAATGAAAATTTAAGAAGAAGGGAAAGGCTTATGTTAAAATGATGTGTCCTTACACTGAATGTGTTTTTAATTTGCTAACTTGAACATTCCTTGTTGTTTTGGAAAATATGTTTTGGAAGAGTATGGCAGTGTAAGCATCTCTCTAGCCCTGTTATATTACAAATAAATCAGTGAATCAACAAAATTAATTAGAATCCCAATAAGTCACTTAAAATGTTTATATACTAGTTCTTCATGGTTTTATTTCTACAATATGTTTTAACATTTCAGCATTTCAAATAAAATTTGAGAAAAATTCTTTTTAACTATTACAGCCATATTTCTTCTTAGCTTAGTTAAATAATCACCAACACATCATATGATTTCTTGTATTTATCCATGTTTTATGGAGTTTCTCTGTTATGTTTGGCACAAGAAATTGAGTACATTTTTTACTTTCTAAGGAATAATTATTATCAAAAATGATAATCCAGAAAGACAGTCTGTATAGTTCTACACACAGACTCAAGCCATAAAACATTCGGACTAAATGAGACACTTTCTTCTTTTCCATTAAATGTCAGTTAAATACATATCAACTCAGTGTTTCTGTGCCTCAGATGGTGAAGAAGGCGAACTTTAACCTGTGGTTAAAAATTGAGAAGCCAAGATTTTTCATTCAGCAAGGATGATGTAAATGTTGCAGCTGAGGATCCTTCCAGAGTGCCTGATGAGTGTTCTTTTCCTCTCTTGTTCAAAGGGAGAGAGATCTAACAAAATTGTCTCCCTCCAGTGACATCTGCCACAGTGATGTGATTACAGGGGAGCCTGGGTGGCTTCTTTCAGGTGCCTCAGACAATTTAAAACAAAAAATGTAGAGCTCATGTTGCCACTTTGATTTCTGGAGGTCTTTGCTTCTTAAATTGAGAGCTTCATAGTTGGAGATTAGCACATGGAAATCAATATAGTGTGAATAATATATTACTGCTGATAAAGCAGAAAAAAAACCAGAGAGAGCCAATGTTTGAGGGGGCAGGAGCTGTCAGGGGTCTGGACTCCAGTTACAAGGGACATTTATACAGCAATGGGGTTTTCTTTCCCTCTTGAAACAGTTTAAGATTTAAGCAGGTTACAAAGACTATTTACAAAATACGACCATAATACTTCCTCAAAACTTAGGTAGTGTCAGTTCTGCCTTTTGTTTCTGCAGTGGGAGTGTTTCAGTTTTAGCTGATTGAGCCTTGTGTCCACCTGAGTCTCATAGCTGGCTCTACATCCCCAGTCTTATCAATGAGTTAGGAAGGCAGTTCTTCAGTAAGATTAATAATGGCTTTATAAGGATGAAAGAATAAACTGCATCTAATATATATATTAGATATACTATAGATATATATATATTATATCTATATCTATTAGATATATCTATATCTATTAGATATACTATGTAGATAGATATAGTTAGTTATCTGTTAGATATAAGATATACTATATCTACTTACCTCTATTAGATATACATATACTATATCTAATATATCTAATAGTTAAAAGCTCCAAATTCTCAAGTAAATTGCAGTTTGGAAATCCATCCTGATGAACTTTTGACAAGGAACCCAGTACTGTCACCAGTAAGGTTTTGTCAGTCCTGTGCTTTTTATGATTCAAAGCTGTCCATATTTATCATAAGACTCTTACTAAAAATAAAAAAAAAAAGTCAATGTGTTATTGGAAGTACATTTAAGGGTAATATGGCCTCCTAAGCAGGTCAGCAGTATCAAAGGTAAGTTCTGTTAATGCAATTTAAGTTCTTAAAAGCCTAAAACTCTACAGGAAACTGCAGAGTAGCTAGTACTAGTAGTTAAGAGTGTTGTAGTTATTGTATTCCCTTTGGCTTGTTTGGATATCCAGATTTATGTCATTTCCTGTCTTAGTGCTTGGATTATGAAACATTTTTCTCTGTTTTGAGCTACTGCTTTAGACTAACTTCTAGTGACTCTACTATCCCAAATACTGAATTTAACAGTGAAGTTTAAAAAAGCAGGAAATAAATTGTGTGTTGCCTAATATCCCATGGAGGTTGGGGAATATATCTTGAAGAACTGGGTTTTCTCCAGTGGTTTTGAGCACTTGTGGGTTGAATTTCTTGTTAATCTGAGAACTGAGCAGTACACGTGCAAGATATTAGGAGTGTAGCAGTGCAAGAACACTTCCCTGTGATTTGTTTCCTAGGTTTTCCCATTGCTATTGGTTTTCATTTTCCTTCATGGATATGCACTTTCCTCCTCTCCTTTTCTCCTTCACTCCATTGATTCATTTGATTGCGGTACATGTCAAAGTTAGAGTATTTTTATTTTCCTCTTTACTGTTTTTTACAAGTTGGATATGAATACCTTTTTCATTTTCTCTCTTTGTTACTGTTTTTTTATTTTTAATTTTACTGTTTCATATGTGTAGTTAGGGAATATTTTCCAAGTCACGCAAATAATAAATTGAGTTTTTTTTGTTCTGTATAAAGAAATATCTCTCTGTGTTTTTCTGCCTTAGCATCCCTGTGTGTTGTCTTTCAGCTGCCAGATTAAGAGATGAAAAAGTAAAACCTAATGTAGCCCATTCACTTTTTTCCCAAAAAACATAAAGTGCATTAACAGTGCTATTGTTTGTACTTCCTGCAAATAAAGAACAAAAAAATCAGAGATGGTTCAGATTTCAGTTGTTGTGCACACATCCACTTCCTGCAGCTTGAAGTTATGCTGAGTTTTAATTGTATGAGTTCATTAAGACTTCCTAATTCTGCTAATTTCTGACACAACTTGCACCAGGGAAGCTGAAGGAAATGCTGCTCTCTCTGGAGTCAGAGTTTGTGTTTTCATTTCAGTGGGCCAGTATTCACAGTGCCTGCTAACAAGCATTGTCTCACTGTTTAAACTGCAAATTCATGAGTCTTTTGAATTTTGAATTTGTTCTGAATTTGCATTGGTTAGGTTTCAAAAAAAGCATTGCTAATTGTTTGGTTTCTTCAATACATCCATTTGGTTTTTGTAATTTTCACAACTTTGGAATAAATGCTGACATAACAATGTCTCTATTCTGAATGTTACCTCTGTATAGGCTTAGCATGCCAAATATGGCTGAATTTTGAAAAGCAGCAGGTAACAAATATTTTAAGCAGGTTTTAAGCATTAGGAATATAAATGTTAACATAGTTTTCCTAAATTAAGGAGCCCCTTGCCATTAATCCTTAAATTCAGCCATCTTAGTTGATACTGATGGGAAGCCATGTAGAGGGAGGCTGTGTCCCATCCATATCTTAGAATCAAATACCTGATTGAGGACTATTCCTCTGGCTTGAAAAATTTGAAATACAGTCTTATCAAGCATTATTTTAAAAGTTTTGGTGTCCTATTTTACCTTTGATCTCTGGTGTAAATTCTATACTCCAGGAGATAGACCCAAAGAGGCCTTTTACAGTGTTGTGAACCTACAGGTGGGCAATTTATCTAACAAAAGAAAATCCAATCATTCTTGTTTTCACAGAGGAGGATAAATATGGCCTTTACTCCAATTTGTTGTTCAAGTATTTTCTCGCAGAGGGAATTGTCTGTGGACATGACCTGTTTGTTGCTTCTGCCAAAGAGCATCCTGACAACATTTTGAAGGTAAATAAGACTCATTGCTTTTGCTAAGTAAAGCTGTAATTTCTTGATGAATTAAATGCATTTAAAAATGTACATATTGTGTAGCAACAAATGAATTAATCTTGGTGATTCATAAGAATGTGTTGGGAGTATTTACACTAGCCAGATTTGGGAATTAAATTCAGGTCTTTCCCTCCCATCCATGGACAGTGGAGTAAGATCCTCCCAAGGCCAAATGAGGCTTGGAACCTGTTTATTCTTTATTTTATTTCTTTATTCCACTGGCTTAGTGGGATGGTTTCAGTAAACCAAACTGCTTACAGTTTCCTCCTGCCCAGGAGGAAGAGTAGTTAAGCTGCCTCCAGTATTTTGTGGTAGAAACAGTGTACAGTTTGTGTGGATATTTATTGAAGTTTCCTGTAGAAAATAGAAACATCATTGAACATCTTTACAATTTCCTTTACACTTACATTTCATTCTGACTCTTTTTTGTGCTAGGGAACTTGGTCAGCTTTGGATCAGGTCACACAGAAAGGATCCCTCCAGACTTCAGTGGACTCCCAATCAAACACTGATAGTTTCTGTCATGAGAAAATTGCATAAGGGAAAAAGCCTGAGCAACAGTGCAAAAAATGCTGAAGTGTGAGGATAATCCTGCAAAATTTCATTAAATATTTTATGTCTTTCTAAGGCTGCGTTTTCCTAATATCAGAAGTAACATATAATTTCCTGATTACTTCTGCATCAAGTGAAGTCTGGCTATTTCCTTAAGTGTCTTCAGAGACTATTTCTGGACAAAATGATTGCTCTTCTGTTTTCCTACCTAGGAATGGTAAATTCTATGCCTTATCTCTTGAACATTATCTTCAGTATTCAGGAAAAAAATATATTCTTAATGAAACTAAATTACTGTGCTTGTGAAAAATCAGTTTTTCAGTGCTCCTAAACCTGAAGAAGGTTCATTTAAGGGTGAAATTTTTTCTCACTTTTCATTTAGAATAAAGGTTAAACAAACAAGTTAAAATTTTATTTTCAAGTACGAATTGCATAAGAATGTGCTATATTTTTTTAATTAAGTGGTTTTAAATAACTAACAATCAAGTATTGACTCCCTAATGATACAATGATACACAATTGTTGCAGTTGTTTTTCTCATTGAGATTTAATTATCCAAATTAGTGTTTTTATTGCATTGCATTAAATTTTCTTGAAATGGAGTAGTTAATACACATCCTATTTTTCTTTCATTCACCTTTGATTCAGTTTTTCATACCCTGTCATGGTTTTTCTGGCTCTTTTATGTGATAACTCTGTTACATACATCTGCCATACACCTTGTACCACTTTGAGTCTGGGGTCAGTCAGTTTGCTGTGCCTTACCCAGCTCTGTTGTCTGATATGGAATCATTTTCCTTCTTAATTTCCAGGGCAGGATCTAGGCAGGAATGCTGCATTCACAGAATCACAGAATCACAGAAATTCTAGTTTGGAAGAGACCTTTAAGATCATCGAGTCCAACCCATGTTCTAACACCTCAACTAGATCATGGCACCAAGGGCCACATCCAGTCTTTCTTTAAACTCTTCGAGGGATGGTGACTCCACCACCTCCCTGGGTAGATGATTCCAGTATTTGACCACTCTTTCTGTGAAATACTTCCTCCTTAATTCTAGCCTGTATCTCCCTTGATGCAGCTTGAGACTGTGTCCTCTTGTTCTGTCTGTTGTTGCCTGGAAAAAGAGACCGACCCCCAGCTCACCACAGCCACCCTTCAGGAAGCTGAAGAGAGTGATAAGGTCACCCCTGAGTCTCCTTTTCTCCAGGCTGAACAACCCCAGCTCCTTCAGTCGTTCTTCATATGGCTTGTGTTCCAAGCCCCTCACCAGCCTCGTTGCTCTCCTTTGGACACGCTCAAGCATCTCAATGTCCCTCCTAAAGTGAGGGGCCCAGAACTGGACGCAATACTCCAGGTGAGGCCTCACCAGTGCTGAGTACAGGGGAAGAATGACCTCCCTGCTCCTGCTGGCCACACCGTTCCTGACACTGGCCAGGACGCCATTGGCCTTCTTGGCCACCTGTGCACACTGCTGGCTCATGTTCAGCCGACTGTCAACCAGCACCCCCAGGGCTCTTTCCACCTGAGCACTGTCCAGCCACACCGTTCCTAGCTTATATCGTTGCAGGGGGTTATTGTGGCCAAAGTGCAGGACTCGGCACTTGCACTTATTGAACTTCATCCCATTAGATTCTGCCCATCTATCCAACCATTCCAAGTCCCTCTGCAAAGCCCTCTGTCCCTCTAACAGATCAACACACGTTCCCAGCTTAGTGTCATCTGCAAATTTGCTAATAAAGGACTCTAACCCTCATCCATGTCATCAATAAAAATATTAAACAGAACTGGCCCCAGCACAGAGCCCTGAGGGACACCACTGGGGACTGGCCCCAGCTGGATGCAGCACCATTCACCACCACTCTCTGGGCCCGGCCATGCAGCCAGTTCTGAGCCCAGCAAAGAGTGCTCCTGTCCAAGCCACGGGCTGCCAGCTTGTCCAGGAGTATGCTGTGGGAGACAGTGTCGAAGGCCTTGCTGAAATCCAAGTAAACAACATCTACAGCCTTCCCTGCATCCACTAGGCGGGTTACCTGGTCATAAAAGGTGACCAGGTTGGTCAAACATGACCTACCCCTCCTAAATCCATGCTGGCTGGGTCTGATACCCTCGCCATCTTGTAAATTTTGCGTGATGGCGCTTAATATAAACTGTTCCATTATTTTGCCAGGTACTGAGGTCAGGCTGACTGGTCTGTAATTACCAGGATCTTCCTTTGCACCTTTTTTGTGAATGGGTATCACATTGGCCAGCGTCCAGTCATCCAGAACCTCACCAGTGAGCCAGGACTGTTGGTAAATGATGGAGAGTGGCTTTGCAAGCTCGTTTGCCAGCTCTCTCATTACCCTGGGGTGGATCCCATCTGGTCCCATAGATTTATGAGTATCCAAGCATTTCAGTAGTTCTATAACAGCCTCCAGGGACAGGACCATTCTGCTCCCTGTCACCATCGACCAGCCCAGGCGGGCAGGTGTCTTGAGGGCGAGTCATCTTCCCACTAAAAACTGAGGCAAAATAGGCATTAAGCACTTCTGCCTTTTCCTCATCTTCAGATACTAAGTTCCCTCCTTTGTCCAATAAAGAACAAAGGCTGGTCTTACCTTTCCTTCTACCATTAATGTATTTGTAAAAACATTTTTTATTATCTTTTACAGAAGTTGCCATTCTAAGTTCAAACTGAGCTTTGGCCTCCCTAATTTTTTTGCTGCATGCTCTAGCAGCCTTCTTGAATACTTCCTTAGAGACCTGACCCTTCTTCCAACGCTGATACATCCTCTTTTTATTCTTAAGTTCCTCCAAAACCTCCTTGCCCAGCCAGGCTGGACGTTTACCCCACTGACTGGTCTTTTGGCACACAGGGATGGTCTGTTCCTGTGCCCTCAAGATCTCTGTTTTGAGGTATGCCCACCCTTCCTGAACTCCTTTGTTTTTTAGGACTGCTTCCCAAGGGATGCTCTGAATAAGTCTCCTAAACAGGCCAAAGTCTGCCCTCCAGAAGTCCAATGCAAGAGTTTTACCGGTGCTCTTCCTGACTTCACCAAATATTGAGAACTCTATTATTTCGTGATCACTCTGCCCCAAGCGACCTCCAACCACCACATCTCCCACCAGCCCATCTCTGTTTTCAAACAGCAGATCTAACATAGTCCCTCCCCTGGTGGGTTCACCCACCAGCTGCAACAAAAAGTTGTCCTCCATACATTCTAAGAATTTCTTGGACTGCCTCTTTATTGCTGTATTAAGTTCCCAGCAGATGTCTGGTAGGTTGAAGTCACCCACAAGAACAAGGGCTGATGATCTTGAAACATTACCTAGCTGTTTATAGAATAAGTGATCTACCTCTTCTTCCTGGTCGGGTGGACGATAGCAGACTCCCAGTATGGTGTCAGCCTTTTTGGCCTTCCCCTTTATTCTTACCCATAGACATTCAACTCCATCTTCCTTAGTTTCAATTTCGATGGCATCAAAAGTTTGCTTAATATAAAGGGCCGCCCCTCCACCTCTTCTTCCTTTCCTGTCTCTCCTGAAGAGCTTGTATCCATCCAGTGCAGTACTCCAGCTATGTGAGTCGTCCCACCATGTTTCCGTGATGGCAACTACACCACAGCTCTGCAGTTGCACCATGGCCTCCAGCTCTTCTTGTTTGTTGCCCAAGCTGCGTGCATTGGTATACATGCACCTCATCTGGGCTACTGACTTCACCCCTAACTCAGCCTTGCAATTCTTGGGCCTGTTTCCAGATAGCTCAGCTGGTTCCCCTTCCCCCTTCAAACCTAGTTTAAAGCTCTCTCAATGAGGTCTGCCAGTTCATGAGCTAAAAACCTTTTGCCCTTAACAAAGAGGTGTACCCCATCTGGTTTCAGCAGAGAAGATGCTGTAAAAGTTTCCCCATGATCAAAGAATCCAAAATTTTGCCGATGACACCAACCCTTAAGCCACTTGTTGATGATGCGGATTCTTCTGTTTCTTTCATCATTTTCCTCCGCCACCAAAGGGACTGAGCAGAACACTACCTGTGCTCCTGCCCTATCAACTACCTGACCCAGTACCCTGAAGTCCTTTCTAATTGCCTTGACACTCCTCTTCTCAATCTCATCTGCCAGCCTGGAGTATCAGCAGTGGGTAATAATCAGAGGGCTGAATCAGCCCAGGAAGTCTCTCAGTGATATTTTGTACCCAGGCCCCAGAGAGGCAACAGATCTCCCTGTGGGATGGGTCTGGTCGACATATGGGGCCCTCAGTTCCCTTCAGGAGGGAATCACCTACTACGATTACCCTTCTTGATGCTAGAGGTAGTGATCCGTCTTGCAGATGAATCATAATTGGGGGGTTCACTGGGCAGGCAATTCTCTCCTAAATCATCTAGTTGGGTCTCTCTATCCAGGATCTCATACCTATTCTGGAGTGGTACTTGGCTGGATGATGGGGAGGGGGAGGACTTTTTGCTATTACCTCCCTGAATGGGGACCCGTTTCCACTCCTCTTCATCTACCAGGTGCCCTTCTGTTACCTGAGAGCAGGAGGCATATAAGTCCTCAGTCTCTTGGTCAGAAGCCTCCCTTAAAGATGGTAGGACTGAACTCCACCAGTCTATTTCCCTTTCACTTTCCCTGATACTCCTTAACCTTTTGACTTCCTCCCTAAGCTCAGCCACCAGTGAAAGGAGGTCATTGACTTGTTCACAGCGCAGGCAGGACTCCTCCACAACACTCCCTGATGCCACTGATAAGCTCAAACACGCTGGACACGGATGGGTCTGTACAGACACATCCTTTTTGGAGGGCCTGACTTGGTCACTTATACCAGCCACAGCTTTTGACCGTGTAGAAACCATTAGTGACAAACACCTCAAAAATAACCAGGCAGCAGAAAGACCTCAAACAACACAGAGCACTTGTTACTAGCAAGGAAGCTGGCAACCCTGCCTGCTTGGCCTGCGTGTGCAAACTGCTGCACAAACTGCTTTGTATGCTCCCCAGAGACTCACCACAACCCTGTTTGCCCGCTCCTGTTCACCCCGCTCCCCAGACACCTCTTATAATCAGCCACTCAGCAGCAACTGAGGAAGCTCCACCCTCTGCTCCTCTCTGACTCACTCTCTGATTCATTCCTCTGTTGTGACTCCATGGTGGTGCTGCCATAGGAGCCAATAAATCCAGGGACAATATTGCTGTATGAACATCATCTTGTTTTGATTTCTGCCTCCCTTTGTGCCCTTGTGTATCCAGCAATATTCTTGTCTGTGCTGTTCACCCTCACCTTGGCTGTTCAACACTAACTTTGTTTAGCAGACAAGGCACAGCAGAGTTAATTTCTCTGATTTGTCCTGTGTCAGTGAAGTAACCCTCACCTTCAGATGCTTCAAGAAGATCTCTCCTGTCAGAAAAATGAGCTGCTTGGGATTTGGATGACTCCATAGTGTTGGGATCTTAATAAAGCCTATCTGACCATTGCACTTCAATTAATGAGATTAGTAATTAATTTATTTTCAGTATCTAATAGGACTATATTCTTTACTGGAAAGGTAACACAGACATGGTGGAAATTAACCTGAATTACACCTTAGGCTTGGGTTTTACTTTGTAAAATTCGAGTATGGATTCAATACATTCCACAGCCAGTATCTAATTAGCTGGTGTAATTCATAAAGGCAGTTCATTAACTGTCCATACTGTGTCCATGTTAAATGTCCATGTGGTGTGGTCAGTCTGTTTGCATGTTCAGCTCTCTGCTGAAATGCCATAATTGCTCTATTCCAATTTTGTCATGTGATTGGAAGTTTCTTGAACCTATAACCAAGACAAATATTGCTGGTAGTAGGAAGGGGAAAAGACATTCTTATAGACCATAATTATCTTGAAATTGTGTATAACTAAAAGACAGGCAGAGGATAAAAAGCCCTGATCAGCTGCCTAAGATATATTATATTACCACCCACCAATTTATCCATCATCCTTTGAAAATATATTCATGCCTTTTGTAGTCAAAGCTCCTTCAGGAAACTGGCATTAAGATGTAATGCTGAAAAATTATACACCTCTGGTAAAACCTACAGAACTATATACATGCTGCTTTTTAGAAAGTATTTTAAACATTGGAGAGCATTTCTGTTCATACAGTCTTCAAAAAAAAGGCAGCTTTTTACTCTAAGGGCATAAGCACTGGGAATGTATATAATATAAGAAATTATATGGTAACTTTTGTGCCTGATCATAAAGTAAAACTGCTTGCATTGGTAAATGGAAAATTTATTTAATAGTAACATTACTTCAGGTTTGGCATTAAAATTCTACAACTGCCTAAACTGCCTGTAAAATAATTTCTTTACCTTTATTTATGATTATTTTATTTAAGTTGGGGGGTAGAACTGATTTTCACAAGTTTTAATGAGAAAAGAAGGGTTATTTATAGCTTACCTTGACAATAAAGATTGCTCTGTTATGCAATTGCTTTTGCTATGGAGCCTGTGCAAAGTTGGATGGAGGACACCAAGCTGCCAACAGCACGCTCAGTGTGTGCAGGGATCCATCCAGAGGGACACTGACAGCCTGGAGAGGCTCAGGAGAACCTCATGGAGTTCAGCAGGACCTGGCAGTGCAAGGTCCTGCACCTGGGCTGGGGCAATCCCAGCACAAACACAGCCTGGGCTGAGGATGGATGGATGGGATGGGATGGGATGGGATGGGATGGGATGGGATGGATGGATGGATGGATGGATGGATGGATGGATGGATGATGGATGGATGGATGGATTGGATGGATGGGATGGATGGACAGATGGACGGATGGATGGATGGAGAGCAGCCCTGAGGAGAAGGGGTGGGGGTGTTGGAATCACAACAGGACCTGGCAGTGCAAGGTCCTGCACCTGGGCTGGGGCAATCCCAGCACAAACACAGCCTGGGCTGAGGATGGATGGGATGGATGGGATGGATGGGATGGATGGATGGATGGATGGATGGATGGATGGATGGATGGATGGATGGATGGATGGGATGGGATGAGATGGGATGGATGGATGGGATGGGATGGGATGGATGGATGGATGGATGGATGGATGGATGGATGGATGGATGGATGGATGGATGGATGGAGAGCAGCCCTGAGGAGAAGGGATGGGGGTGTTGGAAGCTCAGCAGGGCCTGGCAGTGAGCACTGAGAGCCCAGAGAGCCAAATGTGCCCAGCAGGGCAGGGAGGGAATCCTGCTCCTCTGCTCTGCTCTGCTCTGGGGATCCCAGAGGAGCTCTGCTCCAGCCCTGGCTCCCCAGCAGTCAAAGGGCCCAGAGCTGCTGCACTGGGTCCAGGGGAGGCCATGAGGGGCTCAGGGGGCTGCAGCACCTCTCCTGTGAGGACAGGCTGAGAATTGGGCTTGTTCAGCCTGGAGAGCAGAAGGCTCTGGGGAAACTTCCAGCAGCTTTCCAGTTAGGAGAGAGCTGGAGAGGGACTTTCCACAAGGGCAGTGTAGTGACAGAGCAATGGGAAATAACTTAAATTGGATATTGGGAAGAAATTCTTGTCTGTGAAGGTGCTGAGGCCCTGGCACAGGTTGCCAAGGACCTGGTGGCTGTCCCATCCCTGGAAATGTCCAAGGCCAGCCTGGATGGGGCTCTGAGGAACCTGCTGGTGGAAGGTGTCCCTGTCCATGGCAGGGGGTTGGAATGAGATGATCTTTGAGGTCCCTTCTGACACAGAACCTTCTTGATTTTATGATCTGTTTTGTAAGGAAGACTTAGAGCTCATTATTGTTCTGGAAGACAAACCAGCATCCCTTGGAGCGCCACATTTAACCTGTGGCACCCTAGCCAGTGCTGGATCAGTGACCTTTCCACGTGGCACCTGCAAGCCTGAGGTGGAAGAGTGGGAGCTCCAGAACTGCTCTCTACAACTGTCTGCTCATCTCTTGTGGAAAACTTTGATCGTTGCCTTTCAATGGAATGTTTGTTTTCAAGTGGGAATTTTATTTTATTTTCAAGTGGGAACTTCTGCACTCAGCTGAGATTGCCTTTTGGAGGTTCTCTTCCAAGAGGAGAGCATGAAGGGTCTCACGGTGGAAGGGGAAGATGCAGTTTCTCCTGGTGGTGAAGCTGAGAGGGGTGTGTGGGCAGCTGTAATGGCTATTGAGAAAAAAAACAATAGGGAAAACATTAAAAAAACCCCTCCAGGAGCACTATTTTTGAAAGTTCCTAAGCTGAAAAGATATCTAAAGCAAAAGTCATAATTTTATATTTTTATATACTTCTTAATATCATATTTTAATTTTATATTTGCTTAAGTATGTAATTTGGACAAGAATAAAAAAGTTCTGCCATCAACAAACAGGGCAGGCCTGAAGAACAGAAAGTGCTCATTTACTCTTTTCCTGCTGGAAAAGTGAATGCAGGAAGAACCTAGCAGAATAAACTTTTATTATTTCAATATTATTATTATTATTATTATTATTATTATTATTATTATTATTATTATTATTATTATTACAACCATAAAAACTACGGGGCTGCTGTATTATGGTATTATGGTGTGTGCAAACAATGCCTTGAAAGAAAACATAGCTGTCGACATGGACTTTTTTCACTTCAGCAAAGTACATCCAACCACCATGTTTATATTTTTACCTCATGGATATGTTCCCAAACCATTGTTTGGTCAAAAGGAAAAATGCAAACCTGGGAGAAATCATCAGGCTGGTGGCCAGGGCTGTCTATTTTCAGAGAGTAATTCAAATTATTTGCTGTCTCTTTGCTGTCTGGTATTGGGAGAGAGGCTATGTATCAATGCTAGAGGTGTTTTTTCAGTTTTAGATGCTCATAAATTAAAAGCATAACACCTCAAAAGGTAAAAATATATGTGCAAATAGGGCTACATTCGTAGTCTTTTTTTCTACACATATTTTCAAAATGCAGGAACTTGCTGCAGTGATTCAGCTGCTGCATGCTGCTAAATGGTGTCACTTAATACACAGAAATCAAATTACAGTTAGAGCAGAAAGGAACTTTCCTACTGCCTGAAGTTTTATGGTAGCACAAAGATGAGGGTTGAGGCTAAGCCTGGCAAATGAGTTGAAAAATTTAATTTCTATTTTGTGTAGCTCTCGCTCATCTGTTTGCTTTTCTCACTTGCATGTTGGGTGAATATGTTTTACATTTTTCATTGTCAAAATGCAAATATTTCATTATGTTGTAATGTACAACTTTCTCCGTTGTGAACTGTGTTATAATCTTGACATAGAAGTTGTAGAGATGTGAAAGACACACTTGAAAAAAATAATTCTTGTGTTTAAAAAGAATTAAATTTTTAAAGCAGCGGCTTTTTTGGAAACTCTAAAGCATAAAGCTTCATCTTTGTGAAAAGATCTGATCAAGCCAATAAAAAGTTTTTCTAGAACCAGAGGAAAAGAATGGCCCAAATTTTTGATTTCTCATCTGCCAGTCTGTTCATCAAGGAAATTTTCTTTCATCATCCTACTGTTCAAAACTTAAGTTCTGAACTTAGAGGTTTTTAAACACCCTTCTCACTTGTGGGCACAGAGTTTGTGGTGGTTGGGAGTGGGGCCCAGCCTCATCCCTGACTGGCTGCAGCTGTGCAGGACAGGTGAATGCTATTGAAGGTGAGGAGCCAGGGAGTGCCCAGGGGTGCTGAGCAATCACACAGAGGGCACACAGGGGCAGGGCATCAACAGGGCATCAATGGCAAGATTCCCCTGGAATTCCCTTTCCTGGAGCCAGGATCTCAAGGTCTGAAGGACTGGGGTGGATAGAGCAGTTCTGTCCTCCTGTAGTTTGTGTAATCCTGCATGAAAACCGAGTCACTTCACCCCTCTGGGCCAGGTTTTATTGCTCAGGAGTTCTTGGGATGGAAACTGTGGGCACAGAGTTTGTGGTGATTGGGAATGGGGCTGTGGCTGATCCCAAATTGGCTGCAGCTGTGAAAAACAGGTGAATGACATTAAAAGTAACAGCCAGGGAGTGCCCAGGGGTGCTGAGCAATCACACAGAGGGCACACAGGTGCAGGGCATCAACAGGAGGGCATAAAAGGCTGGGCTGAAGGATGAAAAAAAGCAGAGCTTGCAGCCTCCTGAAGAGGTGAGGTGTTACTCTATGTGGGCTGAAGCCTTCTGGAAGTCTGGGGACACTGTGAGTTGTGGCTGTGTCAACTGTGGCACTTGGCCTTTAAATGAGAGTTGATTTTCTGAGCAGTGGTAACTGGATTGAGAATCTAAGGTTCTGTTTCATGTGGTGGTGGAAGTTAAGGGAGGAGGAATGTTTTGGAAGGTTTTCATTCTGAGTTATGTATGTGTTACTTTTTACATATAGTTGTAGGTTAATAAAACTTTTTTTCTTTGCTCTGTTTCTGGTCGTGCCTCACAGCAGACACTAGGGAGAATATATTTTCTTGGGGGCATTGTGCCAGCATCAAACCATGACAAAGATGTATCATAAAAGTGATAAAATCTAAATGTTTGGGTTTCAACATCCACAAATATCTGTTTAACAAATCTAGTTGATAACTTTGTAGATGAGTTGGTAACTTTGTAGTTAATGAGCTGTTGCTTCCAGTGGTCCTCTCTGAAGGTTTTCAGGAATAATGCTGTTATTGTTAACTCTGTTTAGGCTCGGAGTTGAGCATTGTGCATGCAGCAGGGTTTAGAGAGTTTGGGACAAGGGCACTCAGTTCCTTCACACAATTTTACTTCCTCATTCTCTGCTGTATTTATCTGTCACATACTTAAGCATTCATTAATTGATTCAGAAAAATATGGAATTTTTAGAAAATTTCATCTGATTGTCTGATAGGCATTCTTGTGTTTAAATGTTGTGAAATGCAGCCACAGTGCAGGGGAGTTACAGCAAAGGAGTTCTGTGATTTAAGTGTGGGGTTTACTTGTGTATATGTGGAGTATAGACTGTATTCTCATGGCTTAAAAATGGACTACTTAGACTCTTCTTATTGTCTAAAACAGAGGAATATGTCTTCCTGTTTCTCTTCACACAATTCTTCTTTACCCTGGGCTGGCACACATTAGGTCTTTCTGAATGTCAAGGGGAAATTTCTATAGACCATCCTTAGCTGGAGATGGAAATAAGTTATTGTATAAGGGCTGCTGAAAGAAGAAAAATTGGCATCTGTTCGTTTATATTCTTTACCAATGTACCTTGTATTCGCAAGTATTTACAATCAAAATAGAATCTTCCCCTCCTTTTGGGAGTAGGGCCCTTTAAACTGACATTTATATAATGCATTGTTGAAAAGAAAATATTTACCCTTCCTGACTTACCATCTGGTGTCCTTTAAATGCTAAAAATTAACATGATGAAAAAGAGCCTTAAATTCATGTGAATTTTAGTATCTTTAGTATTGTTTTATTTTGTGCTTTTATCATACTTGTGTTAATAACTGCACTTCAAAATAGTTGCATAAATCAGCGTGGAAAATATTTTTATTGATACGTAAATAGATAATGTTTTATATTCTTGAGTACTTTGAGTTATACAGTTATTGAAACCCATAAGGATCAAAGGATTTTTTATAAGAGGGATTTCACATACAGCTTGGATTATGTTGCTAAATAATAGCACAGTAGTACTTCTTTAGAATTGTAAAATAGCTTAGAGAGGAGTATGATGCCTATAGTTGGTGTAATGCATTGGTAATTAAGAGGGTGTGAGGTTAAGCTTCATTAACTGCTGTGGGATTGTATCTTGGATTTTATTATCCCCCAGAGAACACAAGAAGTGAGAGGGGTCAAACTGTTAGAATCTGATTTTGCTTCGTGCATCTGCCAAAGCAAGGCAGGCTCAGTGCTGGGGCAGCAAAGCCAGAAGGAGCAGGAGTGCAGCAGGTACAGCTCCTCCAGCAGTTTATTGCAAAGATAAAAGCTTTATTCCTGAAACAAATTACCCCCTCTTTGCAGTAAAGCCTTCGTAGCTTGGTTTGCAGGAAACAAAATTATTTTAATTGCTTTGTCGTTTACTGTGACCACACCAGAAAACTCTTTTTTCCTCACAAACTTTATTTTTTCATTTCAAAACTTCAACAAGCTTCGTTCTCTCCAGCCCAGCTGCCCTTAATAACTTTAGCACTTGTCTGCCTTTTTGTGTGTTCGTGCTGCATAGCAAAGATGTGTATTTTAGTTGACCCCAAGAAATGCTGTATGTTTTTGGGTTTTTTTTATTTTTATTTTAACTAATGCACTGCTACATGCTTTGTTTTTTTATTTTATGTACCTTATGAAAGATTTGTCTTTTTTTAGCCTGGGAGAATGTAACAGTTCTCAGAAGTTGACAGACACACTGATGATATAAAATTGTCAGTCCCAAAGCTTTTCAAGGCTCTGTGTTGTGGGAGCTGAGATATTTTTCAGCAAAAATAGATTAAATAAAGACATTATGGGCTGATAGCCCAACTCTCCTTTTCTTGGTCCATTGTTTAAATACCACTTTGATTTCCAGATTCTGCCTGAAATTTTGTAAATAAATCTGACCTATTTTGCTAATGCTGCCTTCTTCCAAAATTCTGATTTTGATTGGAAGAACATAAATCTATTAAATCCTGAATTATGTCATTCTTGGACAGGAATGAAGCCTTCCATGGTGCTGAGGAGTTGTGAAGTGCAGATCCAGCCATCCAGCCTTTATTTTTGAGGCTACACTGAGCCTTTATTTTTGAGGCTAATGACAGATGTATTTTTGAGGATATGTGTGTGTAATGACAGATATATTTTTGAGGATATATCTGTATAATGAGAGCTGGGCTGTGAACTCTCCCACTGAGGTGCTCTGTGTCACTCGGGCATGGTCAGCTTTGGAAACAGTTCCTTTCTTGAGAGAAAGAATTGCATTTAATTACCAGAGTTAGAAAAGGGGAAAGCCTTTCATTCCAATTCTAGTTATTTGTGAAGAATAAAAGCAGATATGAAGAAAAGAAGAAATTTGTGCATCATTCAGTGTTTTCAGTATTGCCCATTGTATTTGTTTGGGTTTGTTAATTTGAGATTTTGTTAATTTGAGGTTTTTTTGGCTAATTATATCAAGAAGTGTGGTGGGTTTAGTGTTGAGTAATTATTAGTGTACTTACTTTTTGTTGTGAGGTAGGATTAGGAGAAAGGTCAAGTAGGTTTACAATTTTAAAAGGGTACAAAGAAAAAATTATTAACAACAATTAAAGAGTAATATGAATTAGAATAACACTTTTAGAATATTTTCCTTTTTTATAACTTTTTTATTTTTATTGAACATGGAAAGAAATAAAATTTAAAATAACTTTTTAACTAGAACTTTGTGAACTTTATGCGTTCTATCCCTAAGTTAAACTAAAGGAAGACTATTCTAGAAGTAGTAAACTAACTAAAATTTTAAATTGAGGCCTGAGATGCATGAATCAGTGCATCCTAAGGAAGAACAGTGACCATCTAGGTATTTTTTTGAGTCTTCAGGCAGGCTGGTGAAGGCATGTTGGCTTCTAGTGAACACAGACATACCTTCAAACAGCTCCTGCCTGTTCTGCCTCTCTTTTCTCATCCATCTTGGTGAAAATGGAGTTGAGGGTATCTGAAGCTGGTTGCTTCATCCACAGTGATAAAATTAGGATGTGAATCTGGAGGTAAACATTCTTTATTAGCCCTGCTTATTATTGTGTATATAGAATATGGTGAAATTACAGACAAACTCTGACCTTGAATACGATGGGAATTTTTTTCCCTCTCTTTGTGCTCATTCAAAGTATATCTTGGAATGTAATAAAAGGTTAATAAAACTGGTTGATCTTCAAATTATCCAAAGGCAGAGCACCTTCTCCAGGCTGCACCTTATTGTGTACAGAGGCCATGTAGTTCACAACCCCAACATCCAAGAGTGTAATTCAGGATATCTTTGCTTTAGAACAAAGAAAAGATAGAAAATTGCATGGCTGTGAGATGTGGGAGGCCCAGAAATGTCTTAAATCTCCGTGTCCCTTGCACAGGGACAAGGACATGGCACATCTAAGGATCATTCTTCAGCTAAGCATGGTAGTTATTAGGTAAAGGCATTTAAAAAGTTGATTTTGGTCTGAGAGAGTTCTTGGAGTGCTCCTGGTCTTTTCTCCTTTTCCTTCCAAGGGACAAGACAGAATGAACCAGACCTCAGTTGTGCTCTTCTATTGTCAGAAGTTTATTATGTCAAAATAAAAACTCTTTCTTGTGTTAGAAATTAAAAGCAAGCTATATTGGCAAAGAACAACAAAATAAAAAGGCTGTTTCAGATGGATACTTTGATGGATTTTAATCTCTGGCAGCCAAAATCCTTTATCAGCTGCAGGTGAAACCATTTTTTTGTCTTGATCTCTTAATCTACTTCAATTTTAGCAGCAGTTGGGGCGCACCACAGTGCCAAGTTGTGTTGCAGTGGCAGTGTGTGTGCCTCTGATTGTTTTGGACTGACTTTTTTGGGTGTCAGCAGCTGGGATTTGTGGTGTCTCCCATCATGGAAGGAGGTTTTGCTCAGTGTTATGTGAGGTTATTTAAGCAGCTTGGAGAACTTCTCACCCTTATTGTCTTGACCTCTGTTCTTTTTTTCAGCGTGAAATACGTTTTATATGTAAAATAGACAAATTTTTGTAGTGGATGTCCCTGTCTCAAATTTTACTTTCCCAGTTATTACATAACAACGAACCAGCAGCACAAGTTACAGGCATTTGCAGTGATTCTAGGGGGGAAAAATATTAAACAGCATGAAATGTTGCTGCTGTTTTCCCCTTTACCTGCAGGAAGGAGAATTGTACAATTTGCCATTTCCTGCCTTTTGGCTTTGCAGTGATGTGATGTCTGAACCAGGGGCAGGCTCAGGGAGTTTGGTGAAATGTTTAAGCAAGATTTCGAAATCTATGTACTAAATATGTTTAAATCTATGAATAATTTTATGAGGAAATTAAATCTGCACAATAGTTGAACTGTTCAGCATGTGTTTTCAAAGTAACATCTCAATGGGAAAACAAGATTGATTAACTCCGTCGAGGATTGCTAAGTTATAAAATTAACAATTCAAAGCAACTTTTTTTTTGAAAAGAAAAATACTTCATGTAATGCTCTTAGAAGTAAATGTAAGTGGTTTGTATCTGCATGTATGTGAAATGCATCTGGGTGCTTGTCAACTCTAGTTTGTATTTATACTTTCTTTCTCAGAACCTTTCAGTGCAGCGTTCTGTGTTCATCTTGTCCCATTTGTCAGAATTCTTTGATTTGAAAGCTTGCCTACTTTCTTGCTGGGTGGATGTAATGGAACTCTGACTAAAGTAATTTTTTTTTTTTATTGAAGCAGCTGTTATAAACTTATTGAAAACGGTAAATACTAAATCAAAATTTTCACCTTTGTCTAGTTTTCCTACCCAGAAAGCCTTATTTTTACTACCACAGTAATGAGTTTGTGTGCAAGTGTATTTTTTAAACAAGCTGTGATAAATCTCAAAAAAATATAGCTCTGTACATAATTGCTCTCATGAATAGTCATTACCAGGCTTTTGCAGTTCATTTGTAAAAGCAAAAGAAATAAAATCACTTGCTCAAAGGTGTGTTTTGTATCTTTTGCTGAGCTGCTGAAACACATAGATACAGCTGTTCTATTTCTGCAACTTTATTAAGTTATAAAGTTTATAAAAATTTTCATAACTTCCATTGCCTGATGCCTCAGAAAGTGTGGTGACCAACCCCAGGAAGAGACAGAAGCAATTATGTGAAATCTCCTCTTTTTTTACATAATTATAGATGTTAATGTATGCAAAACAAACAAAGTAGCACGTATTGTTAGTAAGGTTATGTATAGAAATATGCACATTAATAGTTTTTAATTCTAATAATTATTAGCTCTTAATATTATTTCTTTATCATATTATGATATCAATTATGATAATTTGAATATTTATAACAATTATAATAAGAATATATATTATTAAAAATTATAAAATAATAAAAACTATTATAGTGTGGTGACAAACCCTAGGAAGAGACAGAAGTAATTATCTGAAATCTCCTTTTTTTTTTTTACACAATTATAGATGTTAATGTATGCAAAACAAACAAAGCACATATTGTTAGTAAGGTTATGTATAGAAATATGCATATTAATAGTTTTTAATTTGAATAATAGCTATAATATTATTTTATTTACTAAAGTTAGTCTTATTATAATATTTATAATAATATTTAACTATTAATAAAATAAATTGATAATAAATAATATTATTGTAAAGAAAATAAGTACACAAATTTTATTAATAGAATTAATACATATTAATAAAATTAGTACGTATTAAATATGATTGGAATTATTAAAAATCCTAATAATTTATTGTTCTATATGAATGTTAATTTTATGCATAGTAGATAAGTGTAACACTAAACCCGAAATGGATGTATTGAAAGTTTCATTGTCTCCTTTCTGAGTTTGTACCCCATGTACCCACACAAAGCCACGAGTGTCACCTGGGTGTTTATGGTCACCATAAGCCCTGCCTGTGTGCAGTGTTTGATGTGTGTCCCACCCTTCAGTCCAAATTCTTCTTCTAAAGGTTTCAAATTTGCTTTTTGGCAGTCTCCACACACAATACAGAGCTCCTGGCTAGCTCAGTGTGGGTTTAACCCTTGAGTCATGTCTTCCTCAGAAGCCTTTGCTCAAGGAAAACAGAGTTTTCAGCTGAGCCTTGTTCTGTTTTAAGCAGAGATTCTTTGCCCTCCAGCTCACAGGAATGGCTGCGATAAACCTGGGGCAGAAAACTTCATTGCACTTAATTTTTCCAGTAGCTGTAGAAGTCCGTTGCATTAAGTTCTGAATTCAGCACTGAATTATTCAGCAGTGCAGCAAAGGCAGAAAGCACATTAGAAACTTTTAAAAATCCAGAATTGAGCACTCCCCCCTTCCTTTCCTGTGTTTGTGTCCGTGAGATATCCATCATGAGTAGACATCATGCCTAATGGTTAGCAGAAGAGAAAATCCAAACCATCCTGTTGCAGTGGCATTCAGCTGCTGTCTGTAGGCTGTTGTGATCTGTTGGAGACTTCTGGAAGATTTACAGCAGCTAACAAAGTTCTTATGTTAAAATTGTTAGGCTTAAATTTGCTATTGGAAAAGGCTTAAATGGGTTTAAATATGCAGGGAACTTGCCCACTCAGAAATGGAGTAGTTGAGGAGATCAGCCTCTAAAGAAATATTTTAAAAAAGGAATATAGGTGATAATGGGAATGGGAATACTCAAGATGAAGCAGAGTATCAAATGTATCAAATATTTCCATTCTGCTTTCTTTCTTTTACTTCTATAGTTCATTTTTCCAGTAATAATTACATGGAGTTCTTTCCTGCTCAGTATTAGTAGGAGCCAGTCCTTCAAAAGAGTTCTTTTAATCTCTTAATCTTTTACAGATTTTGCAGCTGCCCATTATAGTCAGATAACTGTGTTATCTGGCTGGAGGGGGGTGTGGATAAAAACCTGAACTGCTGTTTCTCCTGCAGATAGCTGACATTTTTTTTGTTCTCTACCTGTAGGAACTTCCAGCCCCTTTGCTTGATGGTTCCTACAGGAAGGATTTGGGAGATGAAGCAGCAGCTGTGAAGTCTGAGGATGTTCAGGATTCTATGAAAATAGCCTGGCGCTACCAAAATTTACCAAAAATGGAGGTAATGCCTATTTCTTGCTTCTTTCCTTTTGCACTCAAAATGAATTTGAAAAGCAAATGCTTTTCAGTAGAACCTAGACAACAGAACTGCTAATGGGCAGTGTTATAGGATTGCCTCTTGAGGAAACACTATCATACACCAGTGAATATTTTAATTACTAATGATGCAAAAAGAAAGGGAATTTGAGAGTTTGCAGGTACTCTAAAAATCCATACAGACAATAGTAATTTAAAAGTAAAAAACCATGGGATTTTTCAATGAGCATTATCAAATCGAGGCAGCTTTTAATGAAAGTTTGGGTGATGAGCTTGCTTCCAACCTTGGCCCAAATTTAGTTGCACACAAATTACTTAAGTAGGTTTAATCAACAGGACTTAGTGGGTGTCTGCAGTGGAAGCAAGCTGTTGACCTGCTTATCCATGTGCATAACAACTAAAGCAAGCACTTGAGATTCTCTCAGCCTCACTGCCACTGGGAGCTAAGCACGGGGCAGGGACAATGTAAGGAGCAAGCTCAGTGGTCAGTCTTTCAGAGTTTACAGTTGTTGGTGTTTTGTTTTGTGGATAATCAATCTCCCATGGCTGGTGCCTTTCTTATTTAATCCAGCAGCACAATCAGTCTTTAACAAAGTTACAGCATTTCTGGCTGTCCAGAATCAAATCCTGGTTTTGTCTGTACATCTTAGTCTACATTTATAAATTCTGGTTTAGATGTAGTCATACCTGCCTAGTAAGTTCAGTTGTGTTCTTAAAAACATAATTGGAATGTGACAAAATGATCTTACAAGGCTTGGCATGTTTGGTTTTCTGTGAAATTGCACAGACATGGCTATACAGTTGTGTCAGAAAAGACTTATATATGGTGACATGCCAAATCAAACAGCCTCCAGGGTAATCATATAATCTCATCAATTTTATTATTGTGAAGCTTGCTGTGCCACTATGAACCGTCCCCAAAATAATTTGTCTGGTTTAAAATCTAGCAGAGTTCCTTGTACATTGATATGAAAACATTTGCATGTTGTTAACAAATTGTGTTCTGATGTTCTAACAACATAGAAAAATTATTTTAAAAATTCAGTTGGGTATCCACTCATCTTTAAGTTCATAGCAGTAACCAGTTCTTCCACTAATGTAATATTTCTTGAAAATGCATGATGTGTGTACCCTTGATTACTGAAAATTGATTATGCAAGATAGAATAAGATTGTCAGTTTTTCTGGGGGAGTTTCCCTTGTTGTTGCTGCTTTTTGAATTGGACCTTGATCATTCTCAATAGTTGAGGCACAATATCTTTATGTGTATGTTAAATTTATGCAAAAATTAAAGCACACAGATAAAAGTATCAATCTTAAACAGCCTATACTTAAAATTCCTCAGGACATTTTAATTGGTGTAAAAATGGTTTAAATTTATATTTTTCAATATTTTGTATTGCAGTTATCATAAAATTTTTGCTCTGTTCTATGTTAATTGGATTGGTGATTATACTCCATTGAGGAAAAATCTGATACTGCCTTGCTACCCATAACAATACATTCAGTTCTATAATTTAATGAACAACTTTGGTTGTGATTCCTCCTTTAAATGTTCCTTTGCTGGTAAAAACCAATGTTGAATAAAATTTCAAGGCGTATTTTCCAAATTGATTGAACTAATATGCCAGTGCATTTTCAGAAACTACTGTCAAATAGTTTCAACTGTGAAAGAGAAAAATTAGCTTTCCTTTTAGCTAGAACTCTAAACATGATAGCAGAAACTTTTCTACCCGTTATCTGGCTAAATACAGAGCAGGAATGCTGAGTGAAAGATATCTTTGTGGTATTTTTGATGATTGATTTGTTTACTGTTTCTGAGTAATAATAGATTTTTGATTGGTAGTTCGGATGTTCCCTTTGCATTTATTTGACCCTGTGTAGACCAGCCAGGTACCTGGTTTTTGTTCTTAGGAATGATATTTGTATTAGTGCTCTTCACAGCTGTCCCAGTTTCTCTCTACATATTGCACATACCTTGCATCAGAAAAAAACAGATTTCTAAGAAAACTGTTGGAGTGAAAGACCTTGTTATGCTTGATGTGCTTTTGCCAGTTTGTTAGTTATATCTGTATCAGAAGTGAATTAATTTCAACTTTTGTGTATATGGAGAGTCTCTTTTGCAATGCAAGACAGTGTGGTTTTTTTTCTTTTTTTTTTTTTTCAATGAACTGCTTATGTTCTTGGGGCAATATATAAACTGTCACAGCATGAAATCAATTTTCTGCCTTGGTTCATCCTAAATCTGAGATTTCTAGCACATTAGGGTTGCAATTAGAAACATTAACAGCAGACGGTAGCGTAAAAGCGCACTCTGCTCGCTGACAATTTAGAGCATTTCTCCTTGTGCAAACCAGGAATCCAGGAAAGAGCTGGCCTGCTAAGGAATGCAGTGGTGCCTTCTTGAGGAGCTGGAACAGAGGCTAGAAGAAGTTCAGAGGAATAAAGTGGATATTTATGGAAGTGCCTTCAACGACTCTGCCCTGGCAGTGCCCAGATGCCTCCAAGATGGAAGCAAAAGAGGGCTTGGTCATGAGATCTCACATTTTTATATGTTTTAATCCATTTGCATATTGGAGTTAATTGTGCAATTAATGGCTTCAAATGATGAAGTTTCATCCTCCTTGCTTGCTTGCCCACCCTCCTCTTCTCACGTTGTTTAAGCTTTGGGCCTGAATTTTGCAGAGATTGTCCTTGAGTCTCCAGCTGGAATAGGATTTTGTTTTCCTTACCATCCTATGAAAAGATCCCAATAACACTTAATATAAATTATAAACTAACTTTATACTAAGCTGAAACCAAACCAAGAGGAGAAAAACGTAAGGCCTGAGGTATCAGTGTCAGAGAGGGCTGGCGAGTGTGGGCCGCGCGCGGCCGCTCTGCCCTGCTCCATTATTCACGCTTCCTTGGGTCAGGTAGGCTTCCCAGCAGCTCCCTGCTAGGCCTGGGAATGCAGGACACTGAGCCCTATTCAGGGCCCTCTGCCATGGACCCAGCTTTTATTGCTTTTATGGGGTTTTATTAGCGCCAAATCCCAGGCTCCACCCAGTTTGTGGGCGCTGTGCTCATTCTTTGGAAGCAGGAGAGGTTATCACCTACCTTAATCCCTGCGGCGGGGTGGATTAAGGACACCAATGTGCCTCAGGATTCTCAAAGAGGATCCTGGAAACTTCTTGTTTCTTCTTTTTTGCTGTCTTTACTAAACTCTATTGGGCCTCAGGAAGGATTTGCATCTGAAATGGGCGACCTGGAGCTTTTCTCAATGAAGACATCAGATCAAAGTTCAGTTAGTCAAGGCCTTTCTAAAACATTAAGGGGGCTTGGAAGTACACAATAAAAAGATGAGCTCTGGCAGAGATTGCAGTAAAAACATTCTGATCTGTAATCCGGATAAAGAATAGATTATAGGCCAAAGAACAGCCCCTGTTTAAATTGCTTTCAGAGTCCTTGTTTTGAATAAAGTTACATTTTACAAGAAAAACATTTAAATTTTGATGGAATGTTGTGTCTTATTGAATGGCCTGCTTTAAAAATTAGATACCAAGAAATAAATTGGTACACTGATTTAGAGAATGTGCTTTTCTATATAATTTTTTTAGTAAAACTAGTTGCCTCAAATGACTAGATATTCATAAGCAATTCCATGGGTTTTTTAATTTTTTTAAACTAATTATTTCTTTTAACTAAAAGTTTGGATTTCATTGGTTATTCTGGGAGAAGTATTGCATTATTGTTACTGTTGATATTCTCTGATAAGTGACCAGGCCTAAAACCTGTTAGTCAAATAATTTCAAAATATTTTACCTAAATCAGATCCGTCTAATTAATCTTAACAGTTCAATACTTTTTTTGGTGAAATACTATCTACTTGAATATTTCATGATATAACAGTCTGGAGGAGGGGTCTCTAGGAGTGTTAAATTTACATGTATAATTCAAATAATGTTGCAAGTTCTGAAATGTTCTGAATGTTCAGAATTCCATTAATATGGACCAAACAGATGCATTTATTTCCTCTATTTAATAGCACACCATGTTCAAAATTTGTAATTCCTGCACAGGTATGCATTAGATTTGGTTTATGGTGTTGCATGTAAAAAATTAAGATCTGAAGAAAATGTATCTTCATTACGGCAAATCATAGTTATTGCATGTAATGCTCAGCCTGTTTATTTGATTTTCAAGAAACTGAAAATAATTTTAAACTGTTTCTTATTTTTCTATTAAAATCACTTATATGAAGATGCAATGGTCGGGGTTTTTTAACTGATCATAAATAAAGAGAAAAATTTTCCAAGTCAGCTGAAAATATTTCTGCAGCACCCATATAATTGTCAGAGACTGAAAAATCAAAGAGACTGAACACACAATGTTCTGCTGATTTCATAGATCTGGCCTCTGCACATTTGTGATCATCTGTCTAGAACATGTGCAAAAACTGCATTCTTTTAATTATCTGGCTTCACTTTGGTGCTGCAACTTGGAATAGTAGAGGCTGAACTCTGTGTGAAAGATTTACATTCAAGTATGACAATGGGGGAATGAAAACTTAGTAGTAATTATTATAATGTTTTTCTACTTTAAGCTTTTATTTAGGCTGAATGGGAAAAAAAACCAGAGATTTGAAGTGCATTGTTAGCTCATTACTTTCCTTTGACAGATAATAGTTTAAGATTGTAATCAGTACTGTTGTTTCCACAGACCAGCCCAACAACATATACAAAGTTTGGCCATTATTATGATGTTTCTAAAAAAATGTCTCCAGAACTGTGTCAGTCTGTCAAACTGCACAGATTTTACCTCCATGAAGAATTGTCTTCCGAGCCTGAAATGAAAATATGGTAAGTTTTGACACCACGGTTCTGTTGTCTGTTTAGATTTTGCATGCATGTTGGCAGGAAATGAAAATTGGGTCTGAAATAAATTATTTTGGGTCTGCCCTTGCTATGGTGATGGAGGGGGGGTCAGGAGCAGTTTGGCCATGGGTGGCACAGGGACAGCTCAGAGCTCTGCTCCCAAATGGGGGAGTGTTGGGGTTCTGGATGCTGAGAATTTCAGGGTGTCTGTGCTGGCAGGCCCTGACCCCCAAGATTTCACTGCATTGACCTGGGGCTGTGGAGAAGGCTTCCAAAATGGAATGACAGAACTGGGAGTTTGAATAGAATGTGTAACATCACAGGGTGGAAAATGTAGAGTTTAGGATTTTAGAATATAGTAATATATAAAAAGCAAGATGGACATTGTAGGATGGAGGCTGGTCCTCCTTCTTCACCTTCTCCATGGGTTTGGGTGGTTTTGTGTAATTGGTCAGGAAACTCCATATTGTGGACTTCAAGTGATTAGATATTGGGTTAAAAGTGAAAATAATTTAGGTGTCATTTCTTAACTGGATAGTTTAGCTTTAAAAGGCCTTGTAACAAAAGATAGATAGCCATTTTGTGCCTTGTTAGTGAAGAACTGCAGAGCTCACTGCCTGTGTGGCTGTGACGTAGATGAGAAGTAATAAACACCTGAGTCTGAGTGTGAGCTATCCTCTCAAGTGCCTTCAACCCCAATCCAGGCAGAGGATGAGGAAGCTGCAAACTGGCAGGGGAGGGAGCAGGTTGGCAGTGACAATTAAGGCAGACATTACTAGGACAGCCTGGCTGTGTGTTGTGAGCCCAGCCCTGCTGACAGCCCAGTGTGGGCACTGGGAGAGCTGCTCCTGTCTGGCTGGAGCCCTCCCTGAGCAGCTCAGAGATGGGCTTGTCAGGTGGCTATCAGCCCTAAAAGGATCTCTGCAGTTTGCAGGGCTTAGGAGGCAGGCCATCCTTGACCTACATAGCTCAGAGTGCTAGATCAGATTAGTTGATGATGTGCTTTTACTTCTTACATCCTACAGCTTCACCTAAGGAAAGCGCAATATGCTGTGAATAAAATTACAATCGCTAATTACGTCTCGCAAAGCATCTCCTATTCAAGCTCTCCTCGGAATGAATAACTCATTATGTTTATGGCTGTCAGTAGGGAATTAAGGAAGACTGAGAGAAAATGAGTGACAGTAGCAAAGGCTCCTCTTAGCCTGTAGACACACACATCCATTGTGTCTTTCTTGGAGACACTTCAAGTCAAGTCAAACATCAAGGCTGGGCCAGCATTTTCTTTGTCCAGCCCAGTCCCTGAATTTATATAATAGTGTAATTTATATCATTCATATAATACCTAGCTTTATAGATGCCAGTGTATAGGGCCAGCTCCTGGAGGCAGTGTGGGATTCACTGGGATTGATTTCCACTGCAGTGCACTCATATAAAACCTGATTTATGAAAGAAGTGCAGTATGAGCCACCTTTCTTAGAGCTGTAGCAAAGCAAAAGCCAAGTCTCTGTGTTGTTCTGTGTTGCATGATCAAGTGTCTCTGCTTTGTGAAGCAAATTCTTGTGATAGTGTAAAAACCCCCCAATTTTAGGTCAAAGCAGAGAACTTCTTTCTATAGAAGTATTTGAACCAATTTTGTTTATATGTTATAATTTCTGATTTTTAGTAGCAGAGCAATAGAGGATGGACACAAAGAATATCTGACAGGTTGCAAGTGTTGTTCCAGTTACTGAGCAATTTAACTCCCTTTCTCTTCTCTAGCTAATGAGAATGTTGTGACTCATCCACTAACTATATGGCTGTCAAGTATTAGTTCATTTTACGTTAAAATCAAATTAACTCATCAGTATAGCATAAGGAATGGACTTTATGCATTTGATTTTCTAAGCCTTGTTTAATGGTGATATTGTGCTTGTGTGCTAGACTGATAAGAGTGCATCATTCTTATAGTGCGAGTTCTACTTTTTTTTAGTTTAAATCTAACAGAAAAATTGAGTTTGTGTAATTTTCTTGGCAAATTGGTAGAGCACCGAGTGATGAGGTGAGGAAGATGATCAGATCAAGGTGGCCTTTGGAAGGTTTGTCTCCTTTTCTTCTCCCTGCCACCTCAACGTGGGTCTCCTTCAACAAGTCCCTCCCAAGGAAATGAAGGAATTGTGGTGTTGGGAGTAAAGGCACGTACCAAAGTAACAACCAGCCACCATTCCAAACATTGTCATGCAGTCTAAAAACTACACAATGTATGACAGGGAGGAACAGAGACCACACTGGGAATAGCAAACTCTTAGAAATCTGTGGGGGATGTAGAGTTGTGTAAGTCTCTTTCTTTACAGTAGCTCATTTGTCTTCTGACTTTGATTGTTGTCATTTCTGACCACAAACAGTAGGTTTTGGATTCCCTATTTTACAAAGGTTGCGCTAGGTCAGTGTTAAGACAAGGTGGGAAGGAAGAATTTTTCAAAACTACAGTCCCTGCTATTAGGCTTAAAATGGAAGTTCTTGGAAGAATGGAAGCAGAGTTAAAAACTGACGTGCAGAGGGTGCAGCTCTGTCTTCTGCAATCATGGGCTGCAGTAAAAATGGTAGAAATAGAGGCAGGAAATAGGGAGATGTTTTTCTAATGATTTGCACAAGAGGTTGCCTTGCAAACAGGAGTATTGTAGAATCTCCATCACTGAAAATCTCCAAGGACAAGCTAGGTAAACATCTGTCAGACTAACTGGGGTCCTTTTCATCCCTGTATTTGTGATTCTTTAATTCACATTAGTCATGTCTAAATTAAATAAAATCCAAAAAAGAAATCCATTTTATTTCACCTGTTCCTCAGTGAGTAAACTGTCTCTGTAATTGTAGCTAATGTAATTTTTTAGATAATTTCAGAGTTTCCCTTGCAGGATCAGAGATGTAGGGAATTTATATGGGCCAGAAACTCTTGGCCCTTTTGAGAAATCATGTATATTAATATATATGTCCTCCTCTGGCTATCCACACAAGCACTTGGTTTCTTTATGGACTTGAAAAGAAAGGTAATTTTTTTGCCTGATTAGATTAAAACTGATCTTTTCTTTGCAATTAAAAATGAGTTTTGGAGGTTATCAACATCATTTGGATGGATCAGTCTTCCTTTTGTTTCCTGTATTTTCACATGTGTGTGTACCTGTTTTTTGATAGGGGCAGGGGCAAAGTGTTACCCTATAAACTGGCACCTGTGTGTATAGTGCAGGTATAACATTTAATAGCCATGTTTGCTGTCCTTCCTGCAGTCCTGATGGCTGAATTAAAACACAGGGTTCCCTTGGATGAGCACTCAAGGTGGATGGGAGTTCATTTCCCCATGCTAAAAATTAACTGAAGCCAGTGCTCCTGAAGGAAGCAGTAAATGGGCCTGGGTGTTTGGTGGCAGAAAAAGACACGAACCTTCCCTGTCTTATCTCACTTCTATTCTGGGGAAGGGCAGTTGTGTGCTGGGCCCAGCTTTACAGGGATGTGTGGCTGACAGGAGCTGCTGTGCACTGGTTGTTGCCAGGATATTCTGTGTCCTGGTGGCTGCACTGCTGGAGCTGGCGCCCAGCAGGAATCAGGGATGTCCTCTCTGGTGGCTCTGGGCACTGCAGGCAGTGCTGATTTTCTATCTCTGCTTTCATATTTTCTATTCATGCTTTCAGTCTCCTTCTTCTGGGCAATTTGATAATCAAAGAAACCAAAATAATGAAGTTGTGGTTTTTCAGCGATACTTGTAAATCTTACCTTAAGAAAGTACATGCATTTGAAAAAACAATAAATTTATCTAAAGACTAGATTTACCAATAAATTTAGATGAAACAGCTTTGAATTAGACCATGGGGAAAATCACTCAAGGGAATGGGAGTTCATTTCCCCATGCTAAAAATTAACTGAAGCCAGTGCTGCTAAAGGAAGCAGTAAATGGGCCTGGGTGTTTGGTGGCAGAAGAAGGCACAAACCCTCCCTGTCTTATCTCACTTTTATGCTGGGGAAGGGCAGTTGTGTGCTGGGCCCAGCTTTACAGGGATGTGTGGCTGGCAGGAGCTGCTGTGCGCTGGTTGTTGCCAGGATATTCTGTGTCCTGGTGGCTGCACAGGAATCAGGGATATCCTCTCTGCTGGTCCTTATTTTCCATCTCTGCCTTCAGTCTCCTCCTTCAGGGCAATTGCCAAACGAGAAGGTTTGGTAATCAAAAAATCCGAAATAATTAACTTGTGGTTTTTCAGTAACGCTTGTAAACCTTGCCTTAAGAAAGTGCGTGCATTTGAAAAAAAGAGTAAATTTATCTAGAGACTGGTTTTACCAATAAATTTAGATAAAATAGGTTTGACTGTCTTGCCTAATGGAGTCTCCTTTTCCATAACAAGGCGATTTGTCATCCCCTTGATAACCTCACCTTTGTTAAGTGCTTGGAAACTATCAGCAAAGCCTTTGTTGTAACCAGGATACCTTCTTGCCAGCTCCTGCTTTACCCATTACTAAAGTGGTAAACAAAAAAAATGAGTAAAGGAGTTGTTGTTTAAACTCATTATCAACATCAAGTCGTGTTTAGCAACAAATCCAAAAAAAGACTAGAAATTGGAAAATAAGCAATATCTTATTTCCTTCCTTAAATATTGTGACAAATATTGCCAGAAGGGTAATGCAACTTGCTTTTATAAACAGTGTTTCTACATTATCTTTCATGTTCTTATTTACATAAGATGGGTCAAATTCAAGGAAACCATTAATATTTTAGAAAGAGATAGAAAAGCACCTGTTTTGATATTTTTAAAAATCTACATAAACTACATGATTTTTAAAAATTCTTTCTTTGCTGCAAATCTTTCTGGTAGATTACTTGATGATCTATTTTATTTCTTTGCTTTAATTTTGAGACCCTTTAATGGTGCAAGTGCTTTAGTTGTTTAATTCTTTTATCCACTAACTTTTAAAAACAAGTTAGGAATGAATCAGAAATTGGCAAATATTTTGTATATTCTCTGGCAAAATAAAATACTATCTGTTGTGGTAATGCAAAGACACAGAGAGAGAATTTTGGCTACTGTGGGGGGCTAAAGTTCACCCTCTAAACTGACAGCTGCCACACAGTGTGGGCAGAACATTTATTTTCCATTCCTTTTGCAACTGAGCACTAGGAAAGTAATGGACTTGAGAAGTTCAACTTGCTTTTTTTTTTGTATAGCAAGGCAGACTTTATGCATGAAATATCAGGTTGAGATCATACCCTGCCTGTTAATTTTCAGGTCTGCATTTCATAAAGGGTATTAAATTATTAAATGCCCTTTATTTATATTATATGCATCAGTTTAGCCAGTAGCCTTCTAGAGCACTAAATCTGAAACAAACACAGAGTTTGATTTGGAAACTCTTTGTGTTCATATCAGAGAAAGGTCATCTCTTAATATTTTATGATATTGTTTCAAAACTCAATTTTTTTAGGACCACATGACTTTTTTGATTGTAGATGTTTATAACTCAAGTATGTTTTAGGATTGGGCTTGTATGGATACTCTTTTCTTAAAGGAAACACACATTTTTGAGTTGAAGCAATGGTGCAAAAGACAGATCATTGCAATTCTAGCATGCTTCTCAGAAAAGTTGAATTCTCTCCTGTGCCAAGGGATGAAAGCAAGTTTATTTGGGTTTATTCATCAGAAAAATGCATTTGGATAACAGTCTAGGCTCTTAGTAAAGTAATGGGAATAATATTAATAATAATATTTCATTAATATTTGGGCCAGGTGGTCTCTCAGGGTGCCCTCCAACTTGAGCTGTTGCCAGACACATAAATTATGGAGCAAACAAGAATATTTTTAAAGGCAAAATTTTCAAAATAACCTGTTGTATATCCAAAGAGGTACAAGAGCAAGAGGTTTGCATCTTCAACCCTTGATGAGACTGGAAGAAAATGTCAAAGATAGAAAAGATGGAAGGGTTTAAGCTGCAATGAGGAACATGCATCAGGCCCAGACACTCAGCTCTGTGTGGTCCATGAGGTTTAAGAAAACAATTTCTCTTTTAAAAGTGAGCACCTGAATCATTCTTTGAAAGTAAAGAGCTTCTAAGTCTGACAAGATGATTTCCTGAACCTTCATTTTGTGTTAAGTCTGCTTAAATCCATTTTGAGCCATTGGCTTGCTTTTGTTTATTGTTCTGAATGTTATATTTTCTAAACAATACACAGAATAAATGCTACCTCGCAATTTTGCTGTCATGCAAATAAAGCTGTGAAAATGCATGAAAATTTTCATAGAAAGTCAACTCTGTACTTCAGGGCATTGATTAGGAATACTTGGAATAACAACTGGGTAGATCTCTGTCAGTTACAGAAGATTAGTACTGGGCTGGAATGGTTTCAACTTTAAGTTGATACATTAAATCATTAATCTCCTAGATGTAAGTGAGCCTGACATAATTAAGTTATCTTAATCCCTAGAGGTTTTAGCTTTCACTAAATGTCTGAGCACTGAACTAGTTAATATGAAGCTGCTTATAATGTCAACTTTATTCAAAGAGTTTTTGGGGTTTTTTTTTCTTCTCTGACGCCTCTTTTCCATGTGGCACTTGCACTGAGAGCTGCATCTGTTCATATTTAATTTTTATACAGCTGTTAGAGACACATAGGAGAATACTGAAATGTGTGACTGAAATATTTCTGCTTCCCAACAGGAATATGAACAGTGGTTATGCAAGGCTGCTTCAGTCCATTCAGAGGATCATTTCTCAGGAGGGCTTTGATGGCTCTGACCCCCAGGTACTGAACACCCTCACACTCCTCTTTAATCCTGTAGCTATTCTTTTCTTGCTTTTCTTGCACAAATTATTGAGGAACAAATTGTTTGTGAACATTGGTAAAGTAAACAAGTAAAATAAATAGTGTTGTTCATGTTTTAAGGGTTTTTTTTTTTAATTTTTACCTGTTACAGATATGCAGAGAAAGAAATGTAAGGCAGCATTAGTAAAATGCATTTTCTGTGCAATTAGTTAATAAATGGATGGCCAAATATAATGGAAAGAAGCAAAACACATTTTCACCTACAATATTTGTTTTTCAAATTATAGCTTTAGCATAATCTGCTCAAGATTCTTGAAGTTAAACATTTACCCCTAAGCTTTCAGGTTTTTTGTTGTTGTTTTAACTGGTGTGCATTTTTTAATTGATTAAATGGTAGCATCTTTGTGTGGTGAGCATTTAAAGAGAAGTAAAGAAATAAGAATGCTATTTCAATTTACAAATCAGCTTGTCAGCCTTCCAAAAATCTCTGTACTCTTCATAAAGTATTACTAGGCTTGCAAGGGTTCCTCAGGGGTGAAGAGATAGATGAGAATCTTGACTCCATGATCAGAAGGCTGGATTTATTATTTTATGATATAAGTTATATTAAGACTATACTAAAAGGAATAGAGAGAGAAGTTCAGAAGCTAAGAATAGAATAGGAATGAATCAACAAAGGAGCTTTCTCTGATTCTCTGTGGTCTTTTCATTGGCCCTTAATTGTAAACATGGAATATAAGCCAATCACAGATGCACCTGTTGCATTCCACAGCAGCAGATAATAATTGTTTACATTCTCTTTCTGGGGCCTCAGCTTCCCAGAAGGGGGGAAAATCCTAAAGAATTTTCCACAAAAGATGTCTGTGACAATAAAGTATAAAATGTGGGAATCAAAAACTCTTTAAGTGTAACAACATAGGCTGGAAGACCTTTTCTAGTTTGAGCAGTGCCTTGTAAGTTACTCTGTCATGTTCAGTAATGTGGCAGTCCTGTGGAGCTGATGGAAATAATACAATAAATTGTACAGATTGATGCTCAATTGAAAGGTGATTATTGCTGTACAGCAGAAATGCCACTGCAGTAGAAGCCAATTAGCACAGACTCTGGAGAGAGCCTGAAATTATTTCATTCAAATTCAATATCTTAGGAATATTAGTTTGGTTTTTTTTCCCTGTTGCTTAAGTGCACATCAAGAGCTGCCTGAACCTGCTGGAGTAGCCTGGGAGTGGTTTTTGCAGGGAGATGGTGCAGGAGGGGCTGTTCTCCTGTGTGCCAGCGGGCTCTGGGAGCGTTACCTGCGCGCAGCCCTCGTGTGTAAATGTCGGTGCCCGTGCTCAGCCGAGATGTCTGCGAGGGTTTTGCCCTCCCCTCGGTGCCACTGCCAGCCTGGAGAAGGCCATTGGTCCCTGCCAGGCCCCTCTCCCTGCGGTAGCCATGGCAACAGGGATGTGTGTCATCCTTGGGGATGCTCCTCCTGCCTCAGAGCCCTGGGTGACACACACACCCTGCCAGCCTCCTGCCCAGGACAGCAGCCTCTCATTGCTTATCTTTCTTTATACATACCCTTTTATATAAAAGAAAATGAAGGTTTTTCAGAGGTAGCACTTGTGTGCGTTTTTTCACTTGCAAAAATTCAACATCACCGATTATAGTGTTCTCTGTTTTTTGTCGGTTGTTTCAAAATGACTTGCTAGTGTCACTAAACAAAACCTGAACTTTAGCTGAGATGAATCTAACAGTGTATTTTTGCTCAATAATACATATAAATTTCAAAGGTGAAACTTTAAAAGTCAGTTTTCAGGCCAGTTTATTGATCTAGGAAGCCATTAGCACTATGTAGTTCTTTCTGTTTTGAGGGAGGTAAGGCAAGCAGTTTCCTGGAGAGGTTTCTATTATTTTCTTTTAATATTCCACTTTTCCCGTCGCATAATCTTTCTTTGTACAGTCAAATTTTGTACATTTAGAAGCCTTGTATAATACACACATCTTAAAAATGTCTCCAGACTTGAATGTAGCAGTGGCCTGGAACACACCTTGGATCTTTTACTTGCCAAATCTCTGAGCAATTCCTTGCTATTTCATTTCATTTACTGAGCTCTCTAAAGTGCTTTTTAAGCAGGCAGGTGTGAAGATTGTAGAGCAAGGAGCAGCCTGTATCCTTCTGGACCTGTGTATAGTTGCCATGTATAATCATAAAGGCTTCTGAGAAGTTTGTGCATGTACTCCCACCCTCAAATAATCCCCTGCTTGACTGGAAAAACTTTCAGATATTTTTTGGCTGCTTTCACATCAATTTGCCAATGATACTTTGATTTACTCCTTTATTTGAAGAAAACTGAGCGGGATGTGGCTCATCCCAGCTGAGAGATGGTTTGACACAATTATTGAAATTATTGAAAACCACCATTAGAGGCTTGGTAGCCTTTCATAAAATGCTCAGGCATCTCTAGGACTTAATACAGTCAGTTAACATTAGCTAGTAGTTAATAATTAGTTAATATTTGGAAAATCAGAGTTTGAATTATCTGGAAGCTACAAATACAAGCCTTAGGTTTACAGCCTTCCCAAAGCTTCCCGCTTATTGATCCTTAAGTGGGAATCCTTCACAAATGGATCATGGTATTAAGTTATATAGAATAGCACCTCTTTGTTTCAGAGTGTTTTGGAGTTTTCATTTCTGACAACAGAGATTTAATAGGCAACTATTTTCAAACATTAATTTTGTATACTTTGGAGGCTTTCAGGGTAATAGTTAAGGGGGATTTATTTTGTTGTTGTCTTGGAGGTGGGTTTTCTGAATTCTTCATAATTCGAATTTCTGCTGCCAAATTAAACACTGTTACAAGAATTGCATTTTTTTTTAATTGCAAAATAAATCCAAACTTCCAGGCTAATGTGAATATTAAAGATCTAGTGGTGCTTTTTAAAAAATGTTACTCTACTCTTTACAGCAGGCTGGTTGTGGGAGAATATCAGATTTACACTGTTCTTATATTTAAGTTTTGGAATAATAAACTAAAATAGAAATAAATTATATATATAATGTATATTAGTATATATCTTTTTGTATAACAAATTATGCTGATAGAAGTTCTATTACTGGCCAAATAAATACATCTGATATTATCAGGTGTCTGAATAGCTTTATCTTTTACTACGCTTATGATTTATGTTGTGAAATAAGCATCTGTCATCCTCTCTCCATTAAGAGAACAGGTCTTTCCTCTGTATGTTGTTCTTATGGGTGTTCCTCATAACAAAAAATATTTTTCTCATTTAAAAAGTTTCTGCAAGTTTTATCTATGTTTGTGTTGAAATTTTGAAATACTGTAATGCTTTCTCTGCCTGGTTAATGTCCATCATATCTGGCTAAAACTATTTTTTATATGCCTGGTTGTTTTTTTTCCTGTTGCTTAAGTGCGCATCAAGAAGTGCCTGAATCTGCTCTGGTCAGAAGTAATTAAAGAATATTAGACAAAAACTTCTCTTTTTTGCTATTCTTTTTAAAACTGAACACCTGATCTGACAGGACACCATACAGAGAAGTGTTGTCTTACCCTGTACTGACATCCTGATCTTTGTACAGTGGTGTAAAGAGTTCATTTTTTGTGACTAAATCCTAAAAGCTGCAAAGCCTGAGACTACAGAAGCCGAGGTTGAAGCACAGATTGCTTCCTCAGGGACTGGGGGTGAATTGGCAGATCAGCTCCCTGGGTGACACAGATGGATAAAAGCAGAGCCATGTGGGGCTGTGCCTCAGACCCAGGCTCTGCCTACCCAACATGGGTAAGGAAGCTTTTGGAACAGCCCCTTGTCTTGTCCAAACCTTTCCTCTGGATTTCCAGAGCAGCTGGGCCAAGGTTTTTGTGCTTGAGAGTTGCTGTTTATTCCAGCTGTTGGAAATTAATATCTGCTGATGCCTTGAGCAGGCTGCCCTGGAGCAGGGGCTGGACAGAGCTACAGAATCAAGCAGGGATTGATTCAAAGCATCTCCTCCATGGATCCACCTTGGGCAGCACCAGAGCCCAGCCAGGGCTGCACCCAAGAATGACCCAAAATGGCCCCAAAATGCAGGAGCGCTCCCGGGCTCTCTCCCTGGGATCAGTTCTGCTCCATTTGCACCTTGCAGTTCATTGTCCCATTCCAGCTTTAGCCCAGGCAGTCCCACCCTGCTTGTTTTTCTCTCTGCAGCCCACGGGGTTTGTGCTCTGGGGCTGAGATTGGGATCATTTGTCCTTGGTGCCCAGCTGGAGCAGGAATTGTTTTGTCTCCCTGCTCTGTGCACAGAGCTCACCATCCCTGAATGTGAAACCCAGACCCACTCACTAAAGCAGCACAGAATGGGGAAAAATAGAAAAGCTAAACCTGAGGCTTCAGTGCAGTTTTTCAAAACACTTTTCTCTAGTGAGAAGTACTTGCAAGCTTTTACTTATCAAAACTAGCATATTTATATATAAATATATATATGTGTGTGTGTGTGTATAATTAAAGAAAGCTGGTCTCCATGTGTGAACCCTAGAAATGTTTCTTTGATCACCTTGTGCAGGAAGTCTTTCAATGAGCAAGTTCCTTGTCTCTCTCTCAGCCACTGATAGCAAATATCCCTAAAATCCTTTCCAAAGACCACCAGGAAGGGTTGCATCAAACAAGCAGAAATGAGAGTTGTCCTCATGAGAGATAAAATTTTACTTGGCATAAACAAGTTAAAACTTTGACTTCATCATCTGTCCCTTCAGAAAAGGAGCTTTAACTTGGCCACTGCCTCTAAAGCAGAGCAGAAGGGACAATCTGTCCTTTAAGGGCTCCTTAAGGGACAATCTGTCCCCATCACACTCTGTTTCCACAGCTGTGGCTACAGCTTGGTGGGAAGAAGTTGAAAGGGACATAAATGATGCTTGGAGACTTCTCAGGCAGTGCCAGGCCCCTGTGCTGGTGAGCAAAGCACTGGCCTTGCTCTCTCAGAAAAAGTGGAACTGAAGCAGACCATGGAACAGTCAGGTTATGGAAGTGACACAGCAGAAAGGTGAAAATAGAGGGAGAAGTTGTGTTTGGTTGCTCCAGCAAGCTGCCCTAGAACTGGGAGCAAATACTCTTCTACATGATTTTTAATTCAGTGATGGAGGGTAGAAAGGATGTAAAATGCCCTAGTGTTACTAGATTTTATTTCTGAATATACTTATATTTAGCTGGTTAAAAAATACAAATTAGTAGTTCTCAGTATTTCCATGTGTCTATTAGATTATCCATGGTATCTAAGCAGTGAAAAAAAATCCCATTCCATTTGCAGTTTTTATGAGATTGACAGAGATTACTGTGATAACATGAAACACACCATTATTATGGACATGCATTCTAGAAATTGTATTCCTCCTAGCATTTAGAAAATAACTTTTTTATTTATTTTCTTTCCCCCTGAATAGAAAAAACAAAGGAACGTTTTGAGGATAGGAATTCAGAGCCTGGGTTCCGTCTTGTGGGGTGATGATGTTTGTTGCAGCGATGCTCCCGAGGATCCTCAGAGCCTGACCAAATTCCTGTATGTCCTGCGTGCCCTGCTCAGGAAATCCCTGTCTGCCTGCATTGTCACCGTGCCTGCTCACCTCATCCAGGTAGGAATGCTGCTTCTGCTGCCTCCCACAGCACTTAGCTAAACTTTAAAACCTACATTAAACAAATAAACAAAAAAAAAAAAAGCAGTTCTGGACATTTTTTAAAGCCTTTTTGTTCAAAGTGTGAGCTTAAAACATGGCTATATCTTACACTTTACACTTTCGTGGGAGAGTCCTGCTGCAAAATCTACAAAGAACGATGTATAAAATTATTTTAGTTAGTAGTCCACTAAAGCACACAGGTTTTGGGGGTTTTGTTGATGGAACTTCCAGGGTAAACAGTGGATGAAGAAAAAAGAAAGTTCTCTTTTCTCAAGCACAAAAATAGGAGCACATTGTTCTGGAGGAGGGTTTCAAGAAAACGACACAAAAATCTTGCCCAATTATGAGTTTTAGGAACAGTTATGCCAAATGTTGGTCTTATTCCTTTTTTAAAAAATTGTCAAAATTTCAGAAACTGTAAAAAAGTAAATATCTATAATAATCTCTTTTTTGATCATTTTTACAACATGTTTATGTGCTTTCAAAAATGCTTTCAAAATGCTTTTTGGAGTATCAATACGAGGCTTTTCAGTTCTCTGTCTTTATCTAAAGTGCTCATTATAGTGATATCTGATCTTGTTTTTAAGGGTGTAGATTTGCTCTATAATTCTAATATCCTCTTATGCTGGGACTAGGAGCAAGCCAGTTATGGGATGAGTTATTTTCCCAACTGCAAAATCAGAAGCAATTAACAGCATTGTTCCTGATAGTATACAGAGACTTCAATATATCTTCCAAAAGCAAACTTTTTTAGCAAAAGGAAAAATGTAGATAGTCTTTTGTTCTGTGAGTGTAACTTACAAAAGCAAAAATGTTATTATTCACAATGAACAGAGAGCCTATAATTTTGTGTATTTGATTTGATTCTAGTAAAAAAGTACTGGATAAAACCTCATATTATGCAAAATATTTTCATGCTAGGTGAGTTTATCAATAGATGAAATCCTGGCTTAGGGTAGGTACATGACTCACACGTACTGCATTTGTTAAAGGTCTTTGAATACCTGCAAATGTTATTTATTTAAATGCAATTAATGATAAATGCAATGCAATTAATCCTTCAAAAATAAAGAAGGTTGATTTTCTAGTTTTACCGTTGTAGTCAATAGTGTGTGAATATTTCTCTTGCAGTACATACCTCTACCTCCTTAATTATTATTTTTAAATATTAGCTGGCAGTCTGCCTTCAGAAAGAGAGGCAGTTAAATTTAATGCAAGAAATAGAATTTGTAGAATGTAAAAACTATGATCCTGCTTCTTACACACTGGAATTGCCTGTCCATAATTGGGATATATTTCCATCGTGGTCTTCTTTATGTACCATGCCAATAAAAAGAATGTTTGTGTTTTAGAGAAGTACAGAAGTGTCTCTAAGATAGAAACTAAAGGTTGCGTCAAACTTACTTGAGAAGTTGATTATATTGATGAAACTTCTAGGGCGAACAGTGCATGAAGAAAAAAGAAAATATATAAATTCCAGGGAGTTAGAATTAAAATTATACCTCATTTTTTAAATAACTGAGTTTTAAATTTTAGCAGTAAGTGCTGGAAAATCCTGAATTTAAAAAAAAATGAATATGCAGAATCTTTGCCTAGATGTTTTAAACGAACAAGGGCATTTGTTGCAGAATGAGCTGTTTGTCGGGTGCAGGGAAAACTCAGGGCTCAATCTGAGTCATCAGCAAGTTCCATTTATTGAAGAGAGCATCAGACACTTATACAGCAAGCAATAAGCTCATGAATATTCTGTAATTTACACTGTCCATTGGCCACACCACAACATCAGCTCTTCCCCATTCCTTAAAAGTTACATCTCTCTTTTCTCGTGTCTCCTCCACTATTTATTATCACACTACAGCTAAGTCCAAAGTCACGCTATCTTGCAAGTGCAAAACTCAAAATTAGCCACAACCTTGTACTTTTCCAATCTCTAGTCAGCTAAAATCCCAACAAGCATTAAAATTTTTTTTTTTTTTTTTTTTTGAAACCGTGGAAGTTGGTGCCCTGAGGAGTGAGTTCCCAGAGCCCTGCAGTGAGCACAGTGCTGGCCTCTCCCAGCAGCCTGCCAGCAGCCCCTGGGAGCATGTGCAGCCTCGCTGGCACCGATAATTGGGGATGCTGCCCAACATGTGCGCGGCTGCCTGGTGCTCCCAGCAGCTGCTCCCCTTCCCTCTGCGCGGCTCCTCTCCTCTCTGCTGCATTCACACACGCAGGAAAACGTCTCCTCTCCCAGCACAGGGAGCTTTTTCCTTTATTTCCAAGTGTATCTATGTTTAATTCCATCAGCCAGCTCTAGCATGTGCTTTATCTGTCGAATCGTCGAGTCAGTGCACTGAACACGCAGAGAATTCACTCTGCTTTCCTGAAGATGTAGTAAATTCCCTGATTTTTTTTCCCTGAACCACTCTAGTACTACTCTAATAACTAACTCACTCTAGTTCCTCTGCTTCCCAGGTTGTAGTTAAGCCCCTAACTAAATTAATTGGTTGTCCTCCATGTAAATTCTTTGCACGCGTAATTCTCGTGAAGGACGTGTAAGTTCAAAATCACATTTAAGTGATTTTGTTCAAAATCACATTCAGAGTTTTGTCTGGATGGCAGATGCAAAAACATAGCTTTGCCTTTACCTGCTTTGTCATGAAGAAGTACATTTTTGGTAGTTACATAATTTACCTTGTCTCTGTCAATCTCCAGTACTAGTTACTCCAGTGAAGAACAAATAAAGCAATTGGTGGAACTGATTTTTTGAAAGGGGCAAATTCCTTTCAGCAGAGAATTCACACTGCTTTCCTGAAGATGTAGTAAATTCCCTGATTTTTTTTTCCCTGAACCACTCTAGTACTACTCTAATAGTTTCTTTTCTTCCCAGGTTGTAGTTAAGCCCCTAACTAAATTAATTGGGTGGCCTCCCTGTAAATTCTTTGCACGCATAATTCTCATGAAGGATGTGTAAGTTCAAAACCACATTTAATCAAAGTTTTGTCTGGATACAAAAAAATAGCTTTGTCTTTACCTGCTTTGCAAAGAACAAGTATATTTTTGGTAGTGACATAATTTACCTTGTCTCTGTCAATCTCCAGTACTAGTTACTCCAATGAAGAAGAAATAAAACAATTGGTGGTACTGATTTTTGACAGGGGCAAATTCTTTTCAGCAGAGAATTCACACTGCTTTCCTGAATATGTAGTAAATTCCCTGATTTTTTTTTTTTTTCCCTGAGCCACTCTAGTACTACTCTACTAGTTCCTCTGCTTCCCAGGTTGTAGTTAAGCCCCTAACTAAATTAATTGGGTGTCCTCCATGTAAATTCTTCGCACGCGTAATTCTCGTGAAGGACGTGTAAGTTCAAAATCACTTTTAAGTGATTTTGTTCAAAATCACATTCAAAGTTTTGTCTGGATGTCAGATACAAAAAAAATAGCTTTGTCTTTACCTGCTTTATCATGAAGAAGTACATTTTTGGTAGTTACATAATTTACCTTGTCTCTGTCAATCTCCAGTACTAGTTACTCCAGTGAAGAACAAATAAATCAATTGGTGGAACTGATTTTTTGACAGGGGCAAATTCTTTTCAGCCCAGACTAATTCTGGTTTTTATATGAAGTATATGAATAATGCATATATATATATATTTTTTTTAATTGTTTTGTTTCCTGTATTTTGCCAAATACTTTGCATGTTGTACTGTGACAGGGAATTCACAAATTGACTCTATTTGGTTTCTTTGTTTTTCAGAAAGTTTAATTTTGCCTTTACCTTTCATATATTTTCCTTTTTTTCTGGCTGGTGAAACATTAAGATGATCCTCCCTATTTATTATTTTCTGTATTCTGGTTTGCAGTTTCTCTCATGCTGCCTTCTTAATCTGTTTCTAAATAGTCACTTACCTTTTTAGATAAACAGTAATGCTGTTATTGTTGGTTCACTTTCCCTAAATTCTCATTTCTGGTTTGACTCTTCAGTGATTGCAGAGCATTAAATAGTGATTTTGTTCTTGATGTTTTTTCCCTCTGTGGTAGAAATGCACCAATGTGGCTCTTGCATTATTCCAGCAATCCATTGTCTTAGATTTCATAACTTGGAATTGCATTTATCCAAAGATAATGCTCATTAATCCAGCCTGATGGGACAGTTCATAATGTCCTGTAAGGCTGTATTTTGGTAAAAGACACAAGTTTGCAAAAAAAGTCTGTTGGTGTGGAGTTTTTCCAGAGTAACTGGAAAAAAATTGTAGTCCACTAAAGCACACAGATTTTGGGGGTTTTATTGATGGAGCTTCTAGGGCAAACAGTGCATGAAGAAAAAAGAAAATTCTCTTTTCTCAAGAACAAAAATAGGAATACACTATTCTGGAAGAGGGTTTCAAGAAAATGACATAAAAACCTTATCCAAATATGAATTTTATTCAGGTGATATGTGACAAGTTTTTACTTGATTGATATTTTCTACCGATTGAACATCCTCTTATCTTACACTGTCTGTCAGGTAATAAATATTGAGCTACTTACAAGTGTGATTAAAATAGTTGATGGAAGGTTATTTTTCAAGTCTTCCTACTGCTTCTTGAAAATGCATTGTGCCTGAGAAATCATATGGTACATTTGAAAAGGGAAAATTAATTCCATTTTTAAAATCTAGCATTGATCAAGGAGGGCAGATTGAAGAGGCATTTCATTTGTTGTTACAATTTCCAAGTTTAAGGAATATTATAAAAGCAAGTAAGAATTCTTTTTCTGTGTTTTGATAATCAGTGCATTTAAATACCTAAATTTAGAAAAAGAATTATTGTGCAGTTGTGTGAATGAAAGGACTTGAATGTCACTGGTCTGTAATGGAAAAGTCCTAAATTAGAATTTAAAGTATTTTCCCATTGTATTTTTTTTTCTTTAATTGCTAGAAATCTTTGATAAATCCAAGTAGATCTTTCCCTCAAAATACTAAAGAATGTTTTTTAATTCTATTCCTGTCCTTCCCAATTTTGTATCTCTTAAGTAGTAGTAGATTTTTTTGAGTGGATTATTATATTCAATGGGGAAAGCAGAGCACTTGTTAAAGCCATCCTTTATTTTGAACTCAAAGCTGGTATTACTGCTAAGGACTAAAAACCATATTAGTCAGCATGTACCAAGGGAAATTAATTAACTAATGAAAAGTCAGTATGAATAACTCTTCTTACAGAGCCTGTCCTCAGAGTCTGCTGTTCTGTTTAGCAAGGTATTTTCATTATTTCATCCAGTCTCTTAAAAAATTAATTTCCTACAATATTAATGTTTTGAATTCACCCAAGTGCAGGAGTTACTGATGGTTTCAGTGTAGAAAAATTCAGAAACAAACCTTTTCCCATCCCAAGCCTTTTGTGTTCACACTGAGTGATTTAGCAGCTAAACTCCAAGTCAAGAACTAATATAGGATTATAAGATGTGAGCTCCTATAGCTGGTGAATTTCTCACAGTTTGAAATCTTTATTCCTATGACAAGAACTAAGAGTGATTTCCTACCTTAGAGCTCTCACTCCTGAGAGTTCTCTGGTGCAAAGTGCTGAATAACCTCCAAATGCATTTGATGAGGTAGCTGCACAAAGATTTGTATTCAGATCCAACATCATGTGGTTTTATATCATAACTAAGGAAGCTTTCAAATTTCTCTGAAAAATAGAAACCATGAAGATGAAATGGTATTAATATTTTTCTGGGGTTTTTTTTACTTATTTTTTTAATGTTGTATGTTGCTTTTTGTTGTATGTGAGACTTTGTTGTATGTGAGATTTTAACAGCAGTAGAAATATTGTAAGTTTATGACAGGTATTTTGGGTTATCCACATAGTTTTAGGGATGAGTATTTTGGTTTTAAACATTCATAAAACCATCTTTAAAATTCTGACTGACTAGGAAGCTCAAGTAAGTATCCTATTCAAAATTTAATTTGGGAAACAGTATTTTTTTTTTTCATTTCTCTTATTGCTGATGGTATTTGCTAACCATGCTGTAGAAGAAATAAATAAAGTATTATGTGGTTTCATAGAATCAGATTTTGCCTGCCAACAAGCTGTGTTCTATCACTACCACTTCTGATTTGGTAACAACTACCCATTTCAAAAACAAATACAATATACAACTGAAGCATGTTTTTGTCCCCACATATTAGCTGTCTGTTAACCAAATTAACTATATTAGAGTGAATAGTCATGCTCTCTGTTGAAGTGACATGCCTCAAACAGCCTTGTCATTTTAATAAATTTTACTTTTCAGAAGGACACTATATACACATCCTCCCCATCTCTCTTTAATTAAAAAAACCTCTTTCCCAAACTGCACACATTAAACTGGAGCAGCGCAGGAGCACATGCAAGGTGGCAATTTAATTTCACATTTTAGGTGCATAAAGTGAAAATCCGCCTTTGGAAATCAGGTGAGATTTAGAAGCAAGTCTTTGAACAACAGCAGCAGAGCTAAACAGTTAAATATCCCATCACAGTATGGAGATAGTCATCTGTTCAAGCATATGGAATCTTTTGGCTACTGGACTAAGCAGTTAATATAATGCCCAGTGTCCAGACATGGACACAACTGTTATGGAAGCAGAAGGGAGGAGGCTCCTCTATTGAGCTCATTTTGACACTGATAAGTAAAGATTAAAAGAGTGACTTCAAATAATACAGGGCAAAGGAGTTATTGCTTTAAGCAAGTCATTCTTTTAGAAAATGCAATGTAGTAATTTTTTTTCCCAAAGCTTTTTTTTGGGGGTTTGTTTTTTTTTTTTCTTCTTAAGTTCAGGTTCTAGGAAAAAAAATAAATAAATAAAAGAAAAAGCCCTGTGACTAGCCTTAAATATAGGGTTTATATGTTCTGTTTCAAAATCAGAACAAAGAAGAAAAATTTTGTGTAAAACTATTTTACATTTAAATCCTTGCATGTGGCCATCTGATTTCCATTAAGATTTCCATCTTAAGTGATTTTCACAGAAGCAAATATTGAGCTCCTGTGCAACGTGTGCTTAGGAACATTTTGATGGGAACTTTTGGTGTTGTTTAAAAATCCTGAAATTTCGGAATCCAGCTCTACCTCTTTTTGTTTAGACATTCTCTATTAATTAGAATATAATCATAATAAAAAGGAATACTGCATCTTTAATGATGTTTTTGTGCCTGTGTAGTTAAGCTTTAATGCTAGGAGGAAGAAAAAAAAATTAAATTAGCCTTGTAACCTCTTTCTCTTCCAGACTGATGATGGAAAATAAAAGCTCTTAGCCACAGAATGTAACACTTAGAATTAATATTTAATTAGACCAGCAAATTGTACACCATGGCTGAAAGCTTCCAAAGAGTTGTTAGTGCCACAATTGACCTACAAGTTTAATAATAACTCACTTCTAGGAGCAAGTGCCAGTTCAGCATAGTGGAGCCACTGTAAGAAAGTCCTGGGAGATTAAAATCAGCAAACCAAATGGCAGGCGAGGATTCCTGGGATGGAGCCTTCTGGAAAGCTGGGAGCTGGAGTGGCTTTGCAGCCAGGATTCAGATGAGAACAGTGGGCAAAAAAAGCTGATCCCTCCTGTTCTGGGAGCTGCTGGTTGGAGGCCAAAATCTTAGAACAGATTTTTTTCTAAATGTTCTTGCTGCAGCTATTAATTTCTATCACAAATCAAGCAGTGAATGGCTTATCTTCATCTTTTAATTCAGTTTTAATACGAACATTGTCGCTGAATTCACCGGTCATGGATTTTGTTCATGGAAGACAGATACATTTTTGGTATGATGTGTCATTTAGTATGTTTGTATTGCAGAATGTTTAATTTTATAGCATCTTACTGCTGCGTAAAGGAGTCCTTGTTAGAGTTAGATATGACAAGCAATTTGTGGTAATATTGTGAAATGTGTAAATTAAATATGAAATGAGCATACATTGTAAAATACAATATTTGGAAGGTTAAATAGCCTAATCTTGCTTTTCATTTTACGAAGAATTAAAATATAAAAGCCTGGAACCCTCCATTAGACATCCATCTGAGCCTTAATTCCGTGGCAAATTATTCTAGTGAAATAGGGCACCATAAGTTCAAAAATGTGCAAGCACACAGCAACAGACTGAGGAAGGAGCACTCTGCATTATTTATCGGCTAGACCCTAAATAATTAAAGAAATGCCTACTCATTAGTTAAAAATTAAAGCAGGGAGGCCCTTGCCAGCAGAGGGAGCAGTCATGTCTTTGCTTGGGTCCCCTTCCTTTCCAGCCCACCCATCATTTCCACCCTGCCTCTCCTTATTGCCCAGCCAGTTCCCCATCTGGACCCGGCTCTGCCAGCCTGCTCCTGATGACAGCCTATAATTTTGTACTGGATAAGGGATTAGTTTTTTAAGTGGTTTTTGTATTGCAGAGTCTTGCCACTTGGTTATCAACACCAGTTAGGTGTTCCTTTTGATGCTTGTGTGCTGGTAATTGAAATAATAGTGCAGGTTCTTTTGGGGCACCCGGGAATAAAATGAGATTCGCTGTTTAAAGAATTAAAGTTGCAATGAGTGTTAGCCTTTCCAAATTGGTAAGAAAACTGCAATGACTTTTTTATTTTTTTCAGGCAAAATGGCAACAAAAGGAACTCCTGAACCTTTTTCTTATAATGAATGACTCCCAATGGAGTTGTAGGATTTTAGTTAAGCCAGTTGGTTTCAAATATGTAATTTTGGCAGTTTTGTTGTGGCTCTTTTGTTACATGACTCACTCTTCAGACTGCTTTTGCATCTCTGTTTTATACTGCCCTATGACCAACTTGTAGCATGGCATATTTTCTGTGTTCAGTTTTCTAGAGGAATCTGCTCAAATGATCAGCTCATTTTTACAATGCTTGAAGACCAGAGGTAACCTATAGATTTCTAATTATATGCTTTTACAACAGTGAGACAATCTGATTAGTGAAAACCAGATAATGCTCAGGGGAGGTGCTGGGCTCACCTTAGCCCACATCTTGTACTGATTTCTTTCTTCAGTCTTGTACCAATTTCTTCCTTTCCTGCATGGAAAGAGGGCTCAACCAGATTTATTTCATCTCCAAATAAATGCAAGGTGCCCCAGCAGCACTCAGAGTCACCTGCAGCCTGTGCTTCCAGTCACAGAATGCTGAGGAAAGAGAAGAGGAGAAAAGCACTGGGCAGGGCTCAGCTCACAAAGTGTCACCCTTTAGCACACTGCACATCTGTCACCTCTTTCAGCCACACAATAACAGGATTTTCGGCTTTCTGGGCTCCCACTCCCACACCATCTTCAGCAAGTTTTAGCCCAAATCCAAGGATGCACCTCCTGGAGCAAACCTCAGCTGCAGTGGGAGGCTGAGCTGGGACCCCAGCTCACTCCTGGCTGCCTTTTTGCCTTTGGCTAGCTCACACCACACCTCTGTACTTGTTCCTGACCTGTAAGGGAGGAGTGCAGCCCTTGCCTGTCTTTTGTGAAGCACTTGGAGATCAACAGATGGAACGTTTGATTTAAGCTGCTAGGCTTGGTCCATCTTTTTTAGGCTGCAGCAGCAGCAACTGTAATTGACTTGCTTGATTTATCTCTGTTTAGTGAGCTCTCATTTCACTGCTTTCAGCCTTTAATTCTGCCCTTCAGTGGCAGAATAGACAAACTTCTGATTTTGTAAGGTGCCAGGCTTTGCTGGCCTGAGATGCTTTCATAGCTCAAGTAATGCACAAGTCCATCTTCAATGAAGATCCAAAGTTTGGTTTTTGGGTTTTTTTTTTGTTTGTTTGTTTTGTTTTTTGTTTGGTTTTTTTTTTTTCTTTTTAAGTGTGTGATATTTACTTTTTATTTCCTGGCTCATTATTCTTCCTGAAAAACTATCAAAATTAACTGTGTACAGTGTCATCCACCTTCATCTGACATTTTATGGTAATATGCAAAAAACACTGCAGAGTTCCCACAGCACAGGCAACTATCAGGGCAAAGTTATTAAAAGCAACCTTAAGAGAACAACCAAAATCTGGAATTAATTTGTTGTGTAACATATTGACCAACAGATGCTTTGTTACTCTCTTCCCATTTTTATAAATATGTTGCTTCTAATTGCCTGCTCTTGTCTTCACTACTTGTCCTTTCTTTGCTTCTGCAAATTGTATAAAATTTTTCAAATATGTTCTTTACTGCTTTAAATTAGCTGATGTAACTAGCTATGTTATTTAGCTATGACAATATTATGTATTAATATATATATTCTATATATACATAATGTATATATTATAATTGTCTATTATCCATTACTATATATAATAATAGATACATAATATATACAATCTTTATATATAAATATATCTATAAATAGATTTTATAATTATCATATTATACATTAATGTTATTTTACCTCTAAACAAGTCAACCAAAATCAGTTTTTCTCTTGTTTCATCCATACAGGATATTATACCTAAGTTTTATGATAGTCAGTAAGGTTCTTCAAAGGTAAAAGATGAATCCCCAGGTGTGGATTTCTCATCGCTGAAGGCATTGTACTTTGCAGCAAATCCTCTAAGTTTATTTCTTGAGTCTTCCACCAAAGACGTGGCACTTGTGTTCAGTTTTTTTGTGAGATTGGTACAGATTTCTGCACACCAAAATTTGTTAATGGTCATTTTATATTCCCATGGCCTGAGTGTACATTCATTTTAGATCCAAAATTCAACATTCAGTTAGGAAATTTACTGTGTGCAAACACACCTAATCACTTTGGAGTTGGAAGATGTGTAGAATTTTATACTTTACAGCCTTTAGTAATTATCAAGTAACACTTCTTGGCAGAGCAGTTGTTAATAATTCATTTTGGGTATTTTTGAATAATAATACATTCAATCCTGCTATAATAATATCTTATTATTATTTGTGAATAATGATCAGAATAAATACACAAACTGGATCTCTCTATAAAAGTAATACAAGGGGCCATTACCTAACTTCTTTTACCAAAAGATGATGTATGGGTAATTCTGAATTTTTCTTGAGTAGTAATTATTAACAAATAGTCATAAATCTTTAAGCCACATTTCTTAATAATTTATATTTCCAATGTAAAATCCTTTGGAGATGAAGTAGTAATGACAAGTGGTAAATATTTGTGTGTTGTGAAGTCATTACTGCATCATTGTGTGATAATCTGTCAAAAATCTCAAGGATTATGTCATGTATTGAATATCCAACCATTGTTTCTTTTTAGTTCAATTTGCCTGTCTCTATTATGGTGCTAAGCTTATTACAGTTTTATGCTACAGAATGTAGCAGAATTAAAAAAAAAAAAAAAACAACCAATTTTTTAGCTTTTCTTAACACTTCACACACCAAAATTTGCTTTAATTTCACAAGATTCATATTATTTGGCATGAACTTGCTTGGTGTTTATTATTGAGACCTCCTTTCACATGAAGTGTTAGGATTTCTGTATCACCTGTTGGTAACAACAGAGATTGTTGCCTCAAATTAAAATTTTACCTGGGCTTGGGAGAACTGTCTGAATTCCTCTTTGCTGTCATACAAAACACTGAAACTGGGTTTTGTCCCAGTACAAACAATATTTGTAATTAGTGGTTTAGGTGATGGAATTGAAGTAGGATTCAATGTGTTAATTCTTAATTAAATTATTTAAAATAAAATCAATGAGGGGATTATATTACCAGAATGTAAAGATGCAGAAGTAGCCCTCTACCAAAATATAGGCCTAATGTCTCTCTGAAAAGAGATGTGCTCTTAAAATACATTCTTTTCAATGCAGTGTGTAAGTCCATATTAAAATTATGTTCATGTACTAATCAGAATAAAAATGCAAATATATGCAAAAAAAGGTTTTTATATATATATATATATATAATATATATTTATATAGGTGGTAGTTCTATCTTATTGTAGATCCTTAACATGAGTCTCTTATTTCCTTTTAAATTTTGAGATTCTTTATATGTATTATGTAGAAAAGTTCAGGCTGTCCAAAGAAAAATTTCCACTCCCTGACATTTCTTTACTTATGCAGTGCAAGCACTGAGGATTTGAATATTTTCATTACATAAATGTTGTGAGGTTTTTAATTTTTTAGAAACTGGCAAAATGAGAGGACAGATTTTGGGTGTTGGAAAAATTTTGACAGGGAATCAGAGGAGAGCTAGAAATTAAAGCAGAGGGGAAAAGACAGATTTTTTCCCTAATAGGGAATCCAGATGAACCAAGATTCATTTGATTAATAGTAGTAATGATAAAATTGTGGTGCACTGAGAACTCAATCCAGTAGAAACACACAATATTAATTTCAGTGTGGAAGTTTGAGCATACAGAATTTCTGTTGGTGGAGTCCCATGCTTTGTACTCAAACACAGAACACGGGGCATTTTAAACAGCTTTTGTTGTAAATAAATATTTTTAAACAATATATAAAACAACTGATCAAATTATTGCACAAATAATTACTCAAAGCTTATGCACCTTCTGAAAATAAATTAGTAAGACAAAGCAATCTTTTTCCATGATTGCCCTTGCCCAAAGCTGCCTGAGCACGTGTGCAGTTCCCATTTCCAGAGCCAGCTCACTACGTGGATTTTCCTGACATGTTTTGAAAGTACACTTTGGTTGAACCCAAATATTGCAAGTTTGCACTTAAAAGAAAATGTCTGTCTCAAACAGTAGCACAAAGTAAGATACAGAATGGATGCCCAGCCCAGCCTGCACAACAGGATTGCTACCATGTTGTTAGAATAATTATATTTTGGCTGAACTAACTAATTTATAAAAACTGTGGCACATCTAGCAAGACTGAAAACTTTCCAAGGCTGGCTTTTTGGGTTGTTTCGGGTTTGGTTTTTTTTTTCATTTTTAGTATAATTTAAAACAATACCTCTTCTAGCTGCCAACAAACTCTTTCCCTGAATCTCACCATTCCTGGCTTCCCTCCTAACCATGTCCTGGCTCCCCTCCAGAGCTGCCAAGTTTATGCCAGAAGCAGGAGGTATATTTGTATGGGGCTGGAGGAAGATCTGGAGCTCTGTTAAATTTTCCAGCCCAGATGGGGCAACATGATTTGTGTCTTTATGTCAGTGTGCCATACATCACAACTATCTGTGTGCTGACGTCAGCTTTGATCGGGCATTAATGTGCTGAACGCTGCAAACTAGAAAATACATGATAGATACAGATCTGTGGCAACAATGCCACATAAGCAAATGTCTGTTTGGTGTGGCCATCCACTGTGCAAAATATTTCCCAAGATACACTGCATTAAGCCAGGGGAATATTTTGACACACTTCAAAAACAAAAACAAAACCAACGTGGGCAAAGACAACCCCATTTAAGAAAGCAAACCCTTTCAGAGGAAGAGCTGAAACCCAACATGTTAGGCAAATATTGAGGTGCTGTCCCTCACTTGAATCTTAATTTTGAATTAAAACCAAATAGGGGAATGCTCTTCTTATGATTTGCAGGACTGTCAGTGATGGGGGCATGTTGCTGATGGTTTCTTTCCACAGTTTTTGTGACCCATTGTTATCAAAACTGGCAAGCAAAAACATCAGCAGACAGCAAATGTTTTTTTCAAAGGATAGGTTTTGGGTTTTTTTGTATCAGGACTTTAGCTTTCTTTCCAGCAATCATCAGTGTTTATTTATTTATATAAAAGTTTTTTGCTTCTTACTTACACAAATAGCATCCAGCAGCCTCCTGAAGAGCTGACAAAAGATGGCCATTTCTGGTCTGTGGGGTTACAGAGGTCACTGACTACTTTAGATTTACATTTATACCATCTTTACGTGATTGCCCCCATAGAATAAGGATTCCATTAAAATATAATATATTGTCTCTCCCTTCCTAGAAGAGGAAATGATTTGCAAGCCAGCTTCACAATAGCAAGGTGTGGGGATTGATGTGTGGGCAATGTCCTTTTTACCTCACTTGTGTTATTCCTCAGAAGGGAAATTCTGTAGGGTGACAGCACTTTATCATCCTCCATGGCTAGATTTGTGGGTAAAATGGAAGTTCCCTGGTTCCACGGGGGTGGATGCTCTTGGCCTGGGCACAAGAGGCTTTGAAAAGAGCCCCCTGCCCAGGATTTGATGCCATCTGGCCCAGAAGGTGGGGAAGGGAGGGGGTGTGAAGGTGCCATGGGATCTGTGGGTTTAGGGCCGGTAACCTGAGCAGATTGGGCTGTCCCAGGCAGACCTCAACTTCACGTGGAGGTCAGGAAACAGAATTCTGTTTATTCTTTGACAGGAGCAGGAGATTTTCGCCTTTGGTGTCTGCTCTGTAAGCTTCTCTGCGGCTAGGAAATAATGGTTATTGAAATGTGGGTTCTTGGGAGCAGTTGATCACCATTTTTATAAACCTGAATGTCACTACAATGCATGGACTGTTCTAACATGTCTGGGGATGTTTTAGTGTCTCTGCTCCTAATTGATGAATTGTTATTATGGAATAGTTTATCAGTATTTAAATTTACCTTTCAGAATAAGCAGGAGTCATATAGTTTATGAAAGAAGTGCAAAATGTACGAAATACTTTAAAATCAATGAAAAATACCAAACTAGAACCTGGGGCTGCAGAACTAATTCCTTATAATTGTAATGGGTATTTTGAGATGATTAGTCTTGATACCCCTGAAGGTTTGATAAATGTAGCACCTACAAGCACCAAGAACAAGTATTATAACTATTAACATAACTATTTGTTATCTTCAAGAAATATTTTGATTTTTACCACAGAAATGGTTCTCTTTTTTTCTCATTAAATACTGACATCATCAAAGCATTTAAGAACATTTTTTCTGACTTACCTCTGAAGATTTCTGTTGTGACCTTTGAATGTCTCTCTCTGCTATATAAAATTGAGTAAAGAAAACCACGTGGGAAACAGCTTATTTAAGGCATGTGACAGTACATTGTAGAACAAGGCATAAGGCAGCACGTAAAAATCACAAATATATTGAGAAATGATAATGCTGTTTGAAGTTTAGAGTTTTATTGTGCAGAGAGAAACTTTTACAGGGAAAAGTGCTGAGAAATCAGCATTGAGTTTTCCATGTTCCACTGATAGCCAAAATGAATAATTGTGTTGGCTCTGCTTGCTCAAAATATTCTGCTTGCTCAAAATATTAGAGATGATATACCTAAGTGTATTAAAAACCAAGGTTTTCAGAACCCAAACAAAAACTGGGCATCAGACTCACAGCAGAAATCAATGAGAGATAAAGCTAACACATGGCTTGTTGATATTGCTGATGTGAGCAAATGCTTGCTGTGAAGATTTAGGGACATGTTAATTTAGTGCTAAGTTAGCCCTTTCATGGTTTATCCTTGTCAAATATTTGTTTTCTTTAGACACATACTTGAAGCCTTTTAATTTATTTTTTTTAAGAAAAAAAGCCTTCTAACATAATTTCTGTGTATTGATGACCTATTTTCCCCACACAGTTTGTCACTGAGAAGACCAAGGCTTGCTCTGTGAACATTAATTACCTTTTTCATCACGTAAGATGTGTATTTTGTTTCCATGTCTTACAGAATAAAGCAATTATGGAACGTGTAACAAACTTGTCAGATATGGTGGTTGGTCTTGAATCATTTATTGGCTCTGAGAGAGAAACCAATCCATTGTACAAGGATTACCACGGTGAGTTCCATCTTCAGCAAGGCAAAAAGTCTGCCCTGGGTGTTTCTGGGGCACTTAGCAGCTCGCCCTCCAATTGGGCATCTGCTCTAAAGCAGCGTTTGGTTTCATTTTGGAATTATACCTCTTAAATGTTTCCCCTTGCCTAAGCAGCCTTGAGTTAGGGAAATTTCCAGCAAAGTGCATTAAGGCTGCAAAGGAAACATGGCAACTCCTTGCATGTTGTCAAGCTGCATTACTGAGGCATGGCTCAATCAGATGTACATCTCACCAGGCAGGCTTTGGGGAATTCACATGCAGGGCAGGCTTGGCAATCATCTGACCAGCGAGCTGGACTTGTCATGAAATCAATACTTTCTGATCTGCCAAGTTTTAAATTGAGAACAAGGGAAAACATGTATTTTAGTTAGTAAGGTGAATAAAACGCCGAATTATGTGCTGAAAAATAAGGTTTTGTTTTGTCAGCTGTAGGTTACAGCACTTGCTCTTTTAAGGAAATGTAAAATTTGAAACTGATTTTGGTAAAAAGTCATGTAGGCTTTCGAGTGTTTTATCTTCAAAATGGGTAATGGTGCTTAATCTTGCATTTTCTTTCCCAAAGAATTTCGTCAGCTGTTGCAGCAGAACTATTTAAATTTTAAAAATAATATTAGAAGTTGTGCACAGCCAGAGCAGTGGATAACAGTTTTAGCTAATCCAGAGCACTGTGCATAAATTACAGCTCTTATTATTGTGATATTACTGTAGTTCCATGGAAACCTTCAGCTGAAAGTAAACTGCTTATCTGAAATCTGCTGTAAACACATGACAGTGGCAGTGTTTTCCCCAGCAGAATGTATGGAGTACACAGAAGAAAAAAAAGCAAAGATGGTGTTGAGACACCACTGTGTGTATGCAAGCTGTAATTAATAAATCAGAGAAAAATCTTTCTGACTGTGAAAGTGGTGCACGTTTCATTATCTGGGAAAAAAAAGGTGAATGAAAAAGAAACCGTGAACAAAAGCTGGAATAATTTGCCTAATTATTTTTCCAACTGTATAATCGTGATATGGCCTTTGTTTATGCTAGCATAATTCTGTCAATTTAATACTCCTTTTTTCATTACTGAAGAGATCCTTTAGGACAATGTTTGTTTTAGCTTTTATTTCCTGGTTTCCTCTAAAAATGCACGCTAAGCCATTTCTGGTGCTATTTAATACAAATTATGTGCCAATGTACATAGCTTTTGAGATTTGCACAACCTTGATTTGACAGTCTGAAAAAAAGGTGCTTCTAATGGTTTTAACTTGGTAGATTCTTTTTGCCTAAGAACATATTTAAGGTATTTTTTTATTGCAGATGATGAAAGATTTTGACATTATTCAAGAGAAGTTTGATTACGTTATTGCATTATTTAATGAATACACCGTAATCATTTTGTTAAGCTGCCTGCAAATTTAAATGTTTGAAAAGCCACAAAATAACAAAAGAATTATATAGCTTACCCCTAAATGAAAATTTTTGGGATACTGTATATAAGCAACTCTGTGTTATACCTTCTGTTCCTATATGTAATAATTAGATTTTTTACTCAAAAACCTAAAAAATAGTACTTCTAATTCACTGTACAGTAGGCAGGGATAGAAGGTTTAAAACTGTAATAGCACTTTTCTAATATTATTGACAATTTTTGTAATTAGTGCCCGAAAAAAATGCTGCTTTTTAAAGTGCTTCAATTTTAGGAAACTTTAAAAAAAATAAATAAATGCCTGAAAAAAATACTTGCCTTATTTGAAATAAGGGATTTAATGTTTGGGGATTTTCTCACAGCTGCCGTTTTGAAGTCAGGTACCTTTTCTAAGTATTCAGTATTTCCATTTAGACGCTGGCTTTCTGAATAACAAATATAGGCCAGTAATTGAGAAGCCCTGAAGAATTTTCCTGGTTTTCAGACGTAGAAAATCCCCCTTAGGTTGTTCTGAGACTATATTAGGCTGCACAAAAACCATCCAGCGTCCTTGTCAGAAAAAATCAGCCTGACTTGCAGCTGACAGAACGCGGAGCTTGCAGTGCACCTAGCGCTGCTAAAAACATCTGAGCAGCTCCAGAAACCTCCTGCAGGAGCAACATTTATTTCTTCTGGGGGGTTAAAAATCATTAAAAAGCGTCACCTGAACCGGGATTTCCCCAGAAACTTTTTTTTTTTTTTTTGTTATTGTTGTTTTCCGGTGGTTTTCGGGGCAGGAAAGGAAGGAGATCTCATTAGAGCTTCGGTGGTTCTCAGTAACCCATAAGCCTTGTTTTGCTGGCTGCTTACTGGTGCATTTAATAAAATAAAGATCACTCCGTGGTGCCGTGGGCAGCGTGCAAGGTGATAGCCATATTTGCTTACTGTAAATACGAGGGGAAATCACACACAAACGGGCTGGAGTTTTGACAAGTATTAAGATGGCTCTTTACATCTGTACTCCTGTACCAAAGTGCAATTAGTTTTCCCCGCACAAGGATTTCTGTTTATCTTATTCTGCTTGATTACTTGAGCATAATCGCGCCGTTTGCTTCATTGCTCCTGGTAGTAAGCTCCAGTTTAAAAAGGGGAGGATGAGTGTGTGTAAATATACAGAATTCTGCTGTAAGACTCTAATTTATGCATCTGGATGACAGCGTTTCCTTAATTTTTTTTATCTTTTTTTCTTCCCCCCCCCCTCCTTTACTCTTTCTTTCCACAAGGTTTGGTTCATGTACATCAGATTCCTCGGCTCAATAGCTTGATCTGTGATGTGTCAGACACCAAGGACCTTGCTTTTAGATTAAAAAGGAAGCAGTTCACCATCGAGGTAAGAGAAACCTTGTTTCGCTCTTTAGAACCCAAAAGGTGGAGCTAATCCCATCTCTTATGTTTCGTTTTGTTGAAATACATAAAATATGCATCAGATGATGTCAATTCATTTCGTTCTGGCTTTGCTGTTGGGAAGGGGTTTATAAAATACTGTAATATGCCTCCTAATTAAAAATGTCTCATTTGCTGCGCTATAAATACTTTATTTTGGTTTAAAATGTACATAGAAAGTAGGCCACAACCTTCAATAACAAAGCATGACATGTTTCTAAGGATGTCAGGAGCATATTTAATTAAATGTTAATGACTTGCTCTTACTTGTGTTAGTGGGTGGGAAAGTAGCTACATGTTATTACCCCAGTAGAGGGATTTTAATGTATAATGTTGGCTAAAATTGTGTGTGGTATGGGGGATAAGTGTCCTTATCAGTATTCAGAAACCATTTTCTTTGCATTACTGAAATCACCTTTCGCTCTTTTATGTCATTTTAAACACAGTATCATTTACACTAATGTCCTTAAGTAAATTTCCTACTAAATTTAAACTTTTTTTCTGTGACCTTTATGCAGGCAGTCCTGATAGAAGGCAGTTATACAAAAGATGTATTTCATTTTAATCTTGCTAAAGAGCAAATGAACATAGCACTATTAAGCAATTAGAGCTGATGTATTTATTAACCAAGTAATGCTTAGAGATGGAAGATGGCTTTCAGGGTGATGCAATAGTCATTGGTACAGTCTGGGCAAATTTTTTTTTTTTTTTTTAACAAAGACATAAAACAGCCAAGCATCCCTGACAAACCATTTTGTTTAATCTCTTTTCAAATGAAAAGCTCTTAAGCAGGCCACTTGTCTTAACTGCTTGAAACCATAAAAAGGGAGAATTGCCACCAATAAATTAGCATATTTTTTACTCCATCACCAAATGCTGGTCAATGTGGCTTGGCACTGCTTTGGTGTTTGGGACTTCACCCTTAAGTGACCACTTTGGCCCTTATTTGACCCTCTGCCCTTTTTAGCTGGCCACTTGATAAGGTAACTTCAGGGTTCTCCCTCTTCACTGCCCCCTCCCCTTCACAATTGCAAGTAGCCCTAACCTATAAATCATTGAAAGGGCCCTATCAAGTGACAAATTAAGGTGCCCTCCTCCTAATTAATGGTCATCAATGTCTTTAATTATCTAATCCTATTGAGAGGTAGTTAATAGTTAATCAGGCAGCCAGTTCTTCATGCAGGTCATCTCTGCGTGAGTGCTAGAAGTTTCTCAACCAGAGGGATCCTCTTCAGAAGCCACTTAAAGGCAAGCACATGGAGGAGGGCTTTTTTCCCCAAGACAATTCCTTTAGAAAGTTTGTCACTTTCCAGAGAATGCAGCGAGTGGGACCAGGCATTGTGAGGTATTAAAGCATTTGAGCAACTGCTTTTGAGCAGTACAGTAGGAACAAAACCCTTGGTAGTCTGTGTTTGGTTTTAAAATACGAATGTTCTCTCTGTTTTCAGAGGTGTAGAGAGGCGTGCACCCTCATTTCACAGCATAGTAAATTCTCATTTGTCATAGCTGAGAGTTAGGGTATTTGGGTGGCGTCTCAGAATACAATTTTCTCTTCCAGACACGTTTGAGATTCTAATCTGTAATGTAATTTGGAAGGAAAGAAAACCCTTAGCAGGAGGCTCTGTAAAAAGAATTGAATTAGCCATGGGACATTGGAAACAGGAGTGAAGTGCAACTCTTGGAACAACCTGTTGTCTCAGACATGCGTGGATGACCCACTTGTGTAATTTCTGCCTTCGCTGCTCAGCTGCAGCCCCTTTTGAATAACTTCAGGTTTTGTTAGAGATATGCTTTCTGTAAGCTGAACTGACACAAACTCTCCCTTTTTGAACATGTTAGATCACTGTCCTACTGTGATCTTCCTGTACAAGTTTCGCTAATCCATAATACATATGTTTTTCTTCCTCATACTGTTAGGGAAAGCAGAGAGGCTGGCTGGGGTAAGAAAATGGGAGCAAGGGAAAACTGAATTAGGAAAGGATGTGAATGAGGTCTTCTGAAATGGGTTTCTGCAGCTAGAATGTGATGTGTCAGCAGTCAGTCAGCGCTGGTTCTGGGGGCAGAAGCAAAAAGCAGCACAACAGTGTGCATTGCAAGCATTGTATGTGCCTTATACACAATGCAGTGAGCTAGGGCTTCTTCAGTGTGCAGCTTAAATAGGAAATGAAAATTTATATAGAGTACCTTAGAGTTTTTGGAAAGATTCTACATACTTATATGCATGATTTAGGATAAAAATATTGCCCTCTACTTGAAATGCTGCTTTAAAATCAAATTGCATAAGAAAAGCTGGAAACACAGAACCTATGAATTACGGTGACATTTCTTCCAAACGGGTTTTATTCATTCTTTTTTTATAGTTTAAATAAGAACATGGGACATGGATTTACTCATCTCTGGATTGCTCACCAGTTAAACAACTCCTTATAGTTTGGCCCTCGCAGGTGGAAAACCTTGAATGTCAAATCTATTTTATTAGATTGCAGTTTTGTGGGAGGAACTCCACCTCTTTATGGCCCGCAGAATCTTTTAACCATTTCAGTTTTCCTTGTGTCTTCTTCATCAAAGTAAGATGGGTTGAAATGTTCTCCAAAGAGATTTTATTTTAAAATTCAGGATGAAAATGGTTTTTTAATGAATATTTATGAGTGCTCATTGTCCATTTATAAATGATGAAGAGGAACCTTCCAGGAAAGCTTCCATGTTTATCTAAAAGGTGCAGTAGCTATTTCAAGCTTTCTCAAATCTTCACACTTTAGTTACTAGCAATATTCTCTTATATGCAGCATTATCAGAGATCTATCTTATGTGCATGCCACTTTAAAGGACACAATTTTGAAGTTAGCCTGTCTAATCCTATTTCTTCCCACTTTGGAATCTTAATTAGAAGGAGATAAAAAACATCATTTGACTAAATTATTGTCTCGAATCTGTAGCAAAAGGTATAATCCGCAATTGGGCCAATTAGTGTACCCCATAGTTAGCTATGCTGAGGCAGGAAACTTGATTAGATCTGACACCAGCCTAGTTCCCACTGTTGTTTTGCCAGGTATGATGGTCAGACTTCAAAGGGCTTGAGGCATCAGCAGGGCAAGGTTTGGAGGCCAGCTTAGGTCCGGTCGCTAATCTCCCCGCTAAAACCACAGCAGCCCTCGCACAAAACAAGCTTACACGACACAATCATGCGGTATTAAAGTTTGGGTTGAGTCATGCCAATTTGCCTTTGATTTTCTGATGATTGACTAAAAGATGGCTACATGACTAGACACATACTGAACGTTTACTGATTAGGTAAGTTCCCCAAATATTTGAAATATTTTTTGATTTCTCAGTTAAATGATATGACAGCCCGTTCTTCTTAATGCGGCCGTTCAGCAGAGCTGCTCTTGAAGTTTGTTTTGTAGCTCTGAGTGTAACTTTTATCAGCATTGGAGAAATTTTGTAGGAGCATTACATTCGTAGTTTTATTTGACAGAACTTTATCTTTGTTGTTCCAAAGCCTCCTGTGTCAAGACTTAAGAAATTTCTGCTTAAAGTTGGTTTTTTCACCACGCCAAATTTCTATGGGAAGATTGTTTATCTTTGTTACTGGGGTAGATTTATAATTACTCTCCAAAAAGGACATTTTCCTTTAATTATTTTCCACCTTACCATTGAGTAAAGCGCTGCTCCACGGCTGTGATTACATAAGTGTTCCTTTCTTTTGCAGTCTGATTTGTTCAAATATTGCAGTAACAGTGACATGTTTCCATTCTGAGAAAAGCCTAAGGCTGCTTTAGTATTATTCCAAATGATTGAAATTGCCATCTTGCTGACTTTCCCTTGGGCAGCTTAGGGCCTGTTTACTTTTGTATTTGTTTCACATGTTCCCTCTGAGTTTGGCTGGCAGGACATCATTACCTGGTTTGACAAGACAGTTGGAGAAGATTCATATTTGATTAACTCCCTTTTTTATTGTCTGGACAACACAGACCTCTGAAATTATCTATTTAAAGTTAAACCCCTGATACATTCAGATAAGTGCTTGCAAATAGCAAAGTTTCTGAGGGTGGTTTTTTTTTTAAAATTCCCTAGTTTTGCTTAATTTAGAAGTCTTAAAGTTACTGTCAATTATTAGGAGTATAGAAGTGAAGCTTTTTTCCTAGAAGTTTTTACATTATGGTTTGTCTAATAAATAGTTGTTGTGCAAATACATTTTTTTAATCAAAACTCAAGTCACAGCAGCCAACATTTTCTTTTAAATGTCTACACCACCTGTGCAGCCCACCATAAATTCTTTAGAAGCCAGCTCAGTTTGAGGCCAAATGTCATATATGATTTAAAGAATAGCCATGCAGCAAAAAAAAAAAAACAAGTTTCCAGAGCTTAATGTACAGATTCAGGACCTTTTCTGAGAGGTGTTTCCTAACAGGAGAGGGAAAGGAATTAGAGGAGTCCTGTGGCTGGTTTCTCAGAGCAGGGCAGATGAAGTATGGCACTGTGGAGCACTCTGTATTTCATTTTCCCCATGCTAATTGCCAGAGTAAAAGGTGAAGTCTTTGGAAGGAAACATAACCACCAAAACCAGCTTCTGAGCCTATACAGAATTAAAAACAAACAAATTGTTCCAAAGGCATTCAAATAATGAACGTCCAGTCTTCATCTGGCGGTAAAAGACTGTGAGAAAACTAATGATGGCCAAAATAAGAAGTAATTGCAACTCCAGGCATTCCTTGTGTCCAACACTGTATTTGAAAGATGATTTCAAGCTCTTTGAGGTGGTGATTATGGCCATTTAAAGCAGGAGCTGTGGCTTAGGTAGCCTCCATCTGAAATCTCTGAATTTCTGACTTTTTTTTTGTCCTCCTTTCAGTGTCTCTCTTTCCATTGCTTGTGGTAAACTTCTTATTTGCAAAAGGGAGGTGCAAGTGGCCACTGTCAGGGGTTATTTACCCAAACAGGTGGGTGAGACAGGTCAGAGCTGATGTCTATATTTAAAATACAGTATCTCTTAAATCAGTATATACTTAAAATCCATGCCATACCAACCTCTCAGCTGAAGTGAGAACTAGAAAATGGCATCACTTCTTTTAGCTCCTCCTAAGAGAATTTGAGGCTGTCTTCATTAATGGCTAAAGACCATATTATCTTGGTTATGTTCCTCAGATGTTTCTAAAGTTGAGTAAATCTGTAAATAAATGCAGTTGAATTAATGAGCTATTTTTGGCCACTGTTAACAAAAGGAATAAGTGAACCTGGGAGCTGACAAAAGGAAACACTGGTTAATTATAAATTTAGGTTAAATGTCGGTTCTATAGCAACCATTCAGTAAAATAAGCAAAATAAGCTAATACATGCTACAACATACATGTTACCATACTGATCTATACACCTTGAAATATAGAAAAAACTACCCTACATTTTGAGATTGTCAAAACAGACAGTGAGACAAGACTTGACCCTCAGTTGGGGCCTTATGGTATCAAAATAAACCTTCTTTTACCAAGCCAGCACTTGTGTCTGCCTGGGGCAGGGATGAGACTTCCCTGCTTCTCCTGGTTCAGGGACGAGACAGAACTTTCCCAAAGTGTTACAGAAAGTGTATTTCTGCAATTTTCGCACCCCCGTGTGTCTGAGGTACCCCTGGGGCTTGCATGGGATGCCTTGAGCAGCTGCATCATCCCTGGCAAACTCTGTGCTGGATGCTCTCTCCAGGTGGGGGGCTCCAGTGCAGGGAACTCTGCACATAAAACCAGAATTTCCAACAGAGAGAGGCAAAACACTGGACTAAAATTCAGCTGGAATTTATACCAGCAAAACCAGGGGGTTTGCATTGATTTTTCCTGTCCATTTTCCCCGTTATATTCGCCACTGGGTGTTTTAAAAATAGTTCAAAAGACAATAATTATAATACTATAACATTTTCTTAATCTAAAAATAATAAAACTAAAAAAAAAAAAATTATTTTTTTTATTCTCCTGCAAAACTAATTCTGTCATAATACCAAGCTCCATTTTGCATTATTTCACCTAGTAGCCAGTTCAGGTTCTCTTTACCTGGTATGGTGTACTTCACTGAATTGTTTTGTCAGATGCTGTCAAGCCAACCTACCATTGTTAAAGAAAATCAAACTAAATCATTTTGGCATGAGCCTTCCAGGAATAAGGCACAGAATATGAAGGGTTTGATGAAATCAAGGATTTGATTTCAATATTGTAAAAGACTGCCTGTCAAAAATGTATCACATTCTTTCAAACAATTTTGAATAAATATACGTGTTTTAAATTGTGACAGTACAATTTAGCTGAAGTTTTGGGAGAGCATTTTTAAATTATAATAACTTGAGGTGAAGCAATACTTGGAGAACTCCTATTTGGAAAGAAAAACTCTCTGAATCTTAATGGTACACTGGACTGAAATCAAGTGATCAATTTTATGGAATATCTGGAATTTTATGGAGTATATGGAATTTCAGAACACATATCCTGTGCACATGAAGAAGAAGGATTTAATTTGAAAATATCGCCTTCTTGTTGTATGCTGCTTATTAATGTAAATTGAATTATTAATTATTTGTCTGTAGGCAAATACAGGAAGATATTGCTAACTCTTAGGTTTCATAGGAAGATTTGTAATATCCTGAAATTTATTTTACAATTAATTTTGTCTTACGGGTTGTATAACACTGTAGTGGGAAAGTTCCATTCAATTTTTCAAAACTTTAACCCTTGCAACGCAGTGCAAGTGCAGTTTCTCCTTAGCCAACAGAGCCCATTTAACAGAACTCACTTAAACAAATAATTCTGGTGTTTGGAAATATTTCTGCCACGTGCTGTTGCAAGGGAAGGACGTGCAGCACAAAGTCATTAACGCTCTGGAGGGTCACTTGTGCGTGTTGTAATGGGCTGCTCATTCTCAGGATCTGTGCTAAGGGTCAGTGTTGCAGCACGAAAGGGTTTGGCCTGTTCACTCTCTCAATAAGTGGGTCAACCTCTCCTGCATTTGCCAGAAAAGTAAAGCAGCTGACATATTCCCACTTTCTAACTGTTGGAAGGCGGGTGGAATAAGGGCATCTTTTTGTAAAAGTGTTGGTTGATAAGGATTTAAAAACTTTCTTTACAAATGTCTATAAAGGATGATATTATTCACTATTATATTATTCACTATTATATTATTCACTATTATGTTATTCACTATGTTTTAGACAAAGGCCTGTGGGCATGAGTTAGAAAGATATTGATGGTGAGTCTTTAAGAGGCAAAAAGAGTTAAGCCTCATATTTGTAGTAGCTCTCAGCAGGAACCGAGTGCCACTTCCATTAAATGCTCTTTAAAATATCACAAGTTTTAATAAAATTAGGTGATTTTGTCGTTGTACCATGTTCTCATTTCACAAAGAGTAGCAAATCCAATCAGGGTGTTACATGGTAAAACACATCTCAGGTTTTCCGTGTCTCTGTAAAGGCAGGAAAATGAAAATGCAAGCTGAGAGGAAGCCCCATGTTCTCATCCACAGGTGTGCATTGTCCCTGAACCTTACTGCCATGCCCTGGGCTTCAGGGCTCTTAGTAAGAGGTGAGAGGAGGAGGATTTTCCACATCCAAGGTGTGCATCCATCTGGATCTCCTTGTCTCAGGGCTGTTTGTTCTGGTTTTAATCATGATCTTTGGGTAGGAAGTGACTCAAAGTTCCCTCTGAATGAGGAAACTGGAAAATAGCCATACCTAATACTTGTAAATGGTTAAAATGGCATTTTGTGGGGAAACAGACCAATGCTGCCAAAGATTTGCCATTTCCACACTTAACTTTCCAATGTTTTATTGGAACTCTGGAAATTCAAGATTAAGTGTTAACCTTTCCAGGCTTTTGAAAATATTAGTGGTTTTGCATGAACATAAATCTGCAAGGAAACCACAAATTTATAGTTTTTTTAAATTTTTCACCTCTACAGAAATTGTTTCATACCATTTTTCTGATCTATTTCTTTCACTGATTCACAAAAAATATTACCCTTTATTGAGCGTTAATACAGGAGCATGGGTTTTAAAATTATTTTTATTGAGAGCAAACTAGTCATTATCCTCAGTCTGAAAGACTTCATGAAAGTGCCAGAAAGAGAGAGGAGGGAAAAAAAATAAACATACACTGCAAAGTACTGTAGCTGAAGAAAAAATGTTCCAAAATCATTGTGCAAATACTACTTTTTGCTTTGGCTTAATTATGGGGTATTATCTGTAACTAAATTCCAGAGTACATTTTCTTCTTATATTTCTGGCCAAGAGAATTGTGCAAAAAGTAGATTATCATAAGCAAAAGGGGTGAGGACTACAGTGTCCAAAGTGTAAGCAAAATTAGATTTTGGTCATGCCATCTTTATTGCTCTCTCTCTCACAGTTGTTCTAGTTACATGGTTTTGATATTTTTTGTATTTGGTTTTTCTGTTATATTTCATAGTGTTTTCAAAGGATTCTGTATCACACACACAATGTAATTTAAAGTTTCTCATTGCATGTTGAAAACCAATAGCTTTTGAAATATCAAGTGAAGCTGTCTCCTAGAAGGAAAACATTATTTATTGCAGTTAAAGTGGTGTTTCTGGCCAGCTTAACATTGACACCATATTATTCCCCTTCAGAATGAATTATATTACTGAATTAACTGTTCTGTTTCCTCCTTCCTTCTGAAGAAAGTAAGCAATAATTGTATAGTGTACAATAATTAAAGCTTTTTATTGCTGTCCATAAATGCATAAATAAATAAAGGGAATTTGGCTGCCAACTTACACCAATCATAGGCTGCTTGACTTTCACAAAACAGCTGGTTAGCACTTGCTGAAAGTAGTTCATTTTAAATGCCACATTTCAGGTATTTAAGGTTTGAAAAACCTGGTTTTAGCTCATGAAAACACAGTCTATGGGCTTTGCTAATTTTTTCCTGTTTGAAGTCTGTTATAGAAGAAATTACTCAAGAATTCACTCTGGTGTTGTGAATTTATGTTTACAAAACAGTTGCTAAATGGACTGACTTTTTTTCTCCTATTAAACCAGTAATCTTTGGGCATTGTGTTGGCTTGAGTCTTGTTGAACAGTAAAAGCAAAAAGCAAAGATAACCAACCAGTTTGCCACTTTTCAGGAAGTGTGTGAGTGCTACAGAGGAGAAATCCACCCTGCATCGAAAGCAGCCCCTGCTATTCTCAAAATAACCTGGTTGCTCAAGATTTAAATTTTTGAGATCTTTTATTAATCTTTGCTGAGGCACTGCACCTCATTTTTTGTGGGAAGGACAGGGTTGTGTGGCCCACATGTGAACATTTGAGGATTTGGCCATGGGAGCTGAGTTTTGAGGGGGTTCCTGAAGTCTCTGTGGCACACCTGAGATTATCTGCCAGGCATTTGAATATTTGTGAGCAAAACATTCCCCGAGTTTGGGGAGGAACTGCTCAGGGACTGCCTCACCCAGGCTGGCTCCTGGCTCTCCAGATGGAGCAGGGAGGAGCTGGAGCTCAGGGTTGACCTTATCACTCTCTACAGCTCCTGAAAGGTGGCTCTGCTCAGGTGGGGCTGGGCTCTTTCTCCAGGAACTGACAGATTGAGAGGACACCAAAGGAAATTTAGGTTGGACTTTAGGAAAAAGTTTTTTACAGAAAGGATGATAAAGTTCTGGAATGGCTGCCTGGGGAGGTGCTGGAGTCACCAATTCTGGGTGTGTTTAACAAAGCCTGGGTGTAGCACTGGGTGCCAGGGTTTGGTTTGGGATGAGTTGGACTGGATGGTTCTGAAGGTCTCTTCCAACCCGGTCATTCTGGGAATTTTGGGAAGTTTGGGAATTCCCAAGAAGGTGATGGAGTCCCCATCCCTGGGTGTGTTTAACAAAGCCTGGTTGTGGCACTGGGTGCCAGGGCTTGATTGAGGTGTTGGGGCTTGGTTGGACTGGATGATCTTGAAGGTCTCTTCCAACCCAGTCATTCTGGGAATTTTGGGAATTCCCAAAGAGATGGTAGAGTCACCATCCCTGTTTAACACAGCCTGGATGTGGCACTGGGTGCTAGGGTTTAATTGAGGTGTTGGGGCTGGGTTGGACTGAGTGGTCCTGAAGGTCTCTTGCAACCCAGTCATTCTGTGAATTCTCTGAATTTTGGAAATTCCCAAGGAGGTGATGGAGTAACCATCCCTGGGTGTGTTTAACAAAGCCTGGATGTGGTACTGGGTGCCAGGGTTTAGTTTGGGATGAGTTGGACTGGATGGTCCTGAAGGTCTCTTCCTACCCGGTCATTCTGGGAATTTTGGGAAGTTTGGGAATTCCCAAGAAGGTGATGGAGTCACCATCCCTGGGTGTGTTTAACAAAGCCTGGATGTGGCACTGGGTGCCAGGGCATGATTGAGGTGTTGGGGCATGGTTGGACTGGATGATCTTGAAGGTCTCTTCCAACCCGGTCATTCTGGGAATTTTGGGAATTCCCAAAGAGATGGTAGAGTCACCATCCCTGTTTAACACAGCCTGGATGTGGCACTGAGTGCTAGGGTTTAATTGAGGTGTTGGGGCTGGGTTGGACTGAGTGGTCCTGAAGGTCTCGTGCAACCCAGTCATTCTGTGAATTCTCTGATTTTTGGAAATTCCCAAGAAGGTGATGGAGTCCCCATCCCTGGGTGTGTTTAACAAAACCTGGATGTGGCACTGGGTGCCAGGGCTTGGTTGAGGTGTTTGGGTGGATTGGACTGGATGATCTTGAAGGTCTCTTCCAACCTGGTCATTATGAGAATTTTGGGAATTCCCAAAGAGATGGTAGAGTCACCATCCCTGTTTAACACAGCCGGGATGTGGCACTGGGTGCCAGGGCTTGGTTGAGCTGTTGGGGCTGGGTTGGACTCCATGATCTTGAAGGTCTCTTCCAACCCAGTCATTCTGTGAATTGTGTGATTCTGTGCAGTTTACAGATCCTTGGCTCTGGGAGAGTTCTCAGTTGAGGATGGCTGTCCCAGGATAGCTCAGGGTTCAGGCATTCCCCCTTAGCTGCTTTCATCTGTGAGCCAACGCACGAGTGGATGAACCAGAGCAGACCAAGGATGGTCCAAGCCAGGGCCTGCTCGTGGATGTAACCCCAGCCTGGGTTTCCAGTATGTGACATACAAGATGAACACATCCCTGGCCTCTGGAGGTGCCAGATGTCACAACTGAGCAGCATTTTCCTTCTGTTTCTCCATTTTGTGCAGTTATCCATTGGTTTCATCTCTTCTCTCATGGATTTATTGGGGATTTGGTCACGTTTTGCTTGATTGATAAATATAAATGCTGCAGTCTCTGGAGATGGAGATGTCTCAGGTCTGCATTCTAAAGCCCCTGGTAAACTTGCTAATCAACAGTTCTCACCTTTTGGTGTAAGGCTTTGTAATTCTGGGCAGGTTGCAGGTTTCCTCTACTGCCTCAAATCCACTTTTTCTACCAGAGAGTAGCATGGCAGGAGTTACATCAGCTTCTTTTTTTGCTTTAATGAAGGGAAAAATGCTTCTCCTTCTAGGATGAGTATTTTTTAAGAGATACAGACCAGTATGTAATTTGTAATTCTTGTTGCTGTTAAAAAAAAAAAACCTAATAGGGAGGAAATCTAGTACTTGTATTTAGATCTGATCCTCAATAGTAGCATAGCCATGGGCTGTTTATGCTTGGTCTACATCATCTAGACTAAAAATAGCCTTCCTGTCATTTTATTGGCAGAGTTTTAGCTACTCCTTTAATTCTGTTTAAAAATGGATAGAGGGAAAGGCAGCATAAATATTGAATGTGTGCAGATATTTCAGTAAGTAACTAAAAGGAGATTCCTGATGCTTTGAAGAGCTCTATAATTAAATGGAATTCTTATTTTTTTTTAAGAGGCATTTCTTAAATTAATATAATCTTTTAAAGCATTACCTTAATTTTTGTATTTGTATCAATAAAGTAGCCACTTTTAAATAGCTATTTAGTACTGTCCTGCTTAAGTTTTATTCTTTTTAGATTTCCTTTATATTTTGATAAGAAATCACTGGTAAGGTATTTCATGTCTCATCAGTTAAATGGGAAGCCACGTTATTTCTGTATTTTCTATTAATAAAGTGAGTTTTTGCAGAATAAGAAGACAAGTCACTACTGCCTGCTAAAATCTTCAGCAATAGCCTGAAAAATTCAGGCTCATTCTGTTATGGTTTTTGAAAACCTGTGGAAAAATGAAAGAAGAACTGGCTTTTTTGTGTTCTGGCTGTCCTACAAAAACTTGGGCTGCTTTAGAAACTTTCAAGGCCATAGTCATGTTGAGTAAAGTAAATACGGTTTTAAGGTGAAAATGCATCTCTGATTATTTTTTATTGATCTGAAAAGTGCATTTTTACTTTGAAAAGGCCATGAAAATTAGATTCAGGCTACTGAAACACCCTTAAATCTACAAAGGAGAAATTTTACTGTGTTAGTAGAGTGAGGCTCTGTTGTAGAAAAGTTACAGTGAAAGGATTTTGTCGGTGGGTTGCTCATAATTTCATATAAGAAGCAGCTTTTCCTCTGGCTGAACTAAAATTCTGTTTGTACCATGGTCTCTACTGCTTCTGCTTCTCCATTTTTGTTCATCCACAGCCTGATGTGTATTTGCATCCTTTAGGGCACTATTACCCTGCACATCCAGTGCAGTTTTCTGTGCTCATGCAAATAGGAATAACTGGAGTACTTTCTTGAGGCTTCTTTGATTTTCATTAATTTTTGTTTCTCTGGTTTTCATCCTGAAATTCTGTTGTTGCTGTACAAATTGATCAAAAAAAATCAGCATTTATTGTGGTCAGATGCAGTTGAAAGTAACTCTCTGTTAACTGCTGCTTTTATGGGAGGTTGGTGGCAGTGTTACAAGTGAGATGATGAAAAGAGAAGCAATGAATATTGAAGTTTTTACATTAAAGCATCCAAAATAAAGTTGCAGTCCATCTGTTGCATAGCACTGACATGGGGGGGCATATCAGTTTTCAGAACTCATAATCAAAAAAGATTATTTACTGCTGGAAATTATGGCTAACTGGAGTGGTTTATACATATAATCTAGACTTCTGGTAAAAATATCTATAAGTAAAGCAGAATTTGTGCAAAGCCAGGAATAATCCCTTAATGATAATTTTTGTTGTGAGCAGTATCACATTATTAATATTCAAACTATTTTATCTGGGTGGTTTTTTTTTTTAAGAGGAAGTATGGTTCCACCCAGAATTACATCCCTGAAAGATTTGATGTTCCCAACATTAAAAAAAATAAAACAAAATTGGAAAATCACTTTCCATCTCGAAAAATCAAAGCAGCTCTTCTTGTTTCAAGTTTCATCTAATATATTGTTCGGTGTGGTTGTGTGATAAACACATTATTCCTTGAACAGGAATTAAGAGTAAAGCTGCCAGGAAGGGGTTTTGTTGTCAGAGTAGTTCCCGCCTCATGTTTTGTAAGAGATTTCATGGTCCCATTGTAAAGAGTGGATGATTTAAAACGTGTTCCCAAGATAAACTTTCCCATTGTCATTAATGAGGATGGATAATACTGAGTGACAAGTGCATTAGGAATGACACAGAAAGAGCTGTTAGATTTGTCAGAGCGTATCACTTCAGGCAATGAAACTTGAGGACATTCTCTTTTAGCAATTTTTTGCTATTTATTTAGAGAACCAAGGATTGTGATTGCTCACACAGGTGGATTCTGCTGTTTAGTTCATTAAATATTTAGGTAACTTTGAAAAGGTGAAGGTGATAAATATGAGTATTGTGAGGGGCCCAAGTGGTTGCTGTGTTTACAAATAATTCAAAAAAACTAATACACCATTGATTTGTTTTTAAAATGTTTATTTTGTAGATAATTTTTTAATCTGCAATGCTCTGAACAGGAGTGTTTTAAAGTTATATAATAAGAAGTCCTCTGAACTGTCATAGTGAAGCTTCTGGGATAACGAAGCCTAAAAATTAGGACACTATACATGTAATTTACATTGACTTAAAAATTGTATTTCTCCACAGAGCCAGACTTTTTAAATATTTATTCCTGAATAATTAATAATGCATGACTTTTTTTTCCTAGTGTTTAAAACCCTTCCAAACTACAACATGCCTATCCATTTCCATTTTGAACATGCAATTGGTCACTTTTTCGCCTTGATTCATCCTGCCTGGCTGCCAACCAAATTTCGCCCGTGTGCACCTCCTTGACACTAATAACGCCTGAGCTCCTCTTGGTTTGCGTGCAAGATTTCCCAGGCGGCAGTTTGGGGCTGGGATAAACTATCTATCATCTTTGCATCCAGCTCCTGTGCCTCAACCAAGGCAGCCCCTGATGGAAATTGCATTTGACAACTCACCTCTCCTTGGCGTGCCCGAGGTGAACATAGCTACGGACCATCCCCGCAAGGGCAGAGCAGCTCCTCCATATGTTGGGGAGGATCCTTTTATTTGTGTCAGGAGAATTTTTTTTTTTTTGCAGAGCATGTATAGGCAGAGATTTTTTTTTTTATTTATTTTTTTTCCCCCTAGACTTCCTTGTTTGCGGCTGCGCGGCCACTGCTTTCTCCTAAACTGAAGCATTTTGGGTTTGTGAAGTGTTTTTGGGATATTTGATTCACTAGATTTTCTTCCTTTGAGATTAACTAGGCCAATGTTGGGTGCTGCTTTCTCCTAACCTGAAGCATTTTGGGATTTTGGAAGCATTTTTTGGATCTTTGTTTCACCAGATTTTCTTCCTTTGAGATTAACGAGGCCAATACTGGGTGCTGCTTTCTCCTAACCTAAAGCATTTTGGGTTTGTGAAGTGTTTTTGGGATCTTTGTTTCACCAGATTTTCTTCCTTTGAGATTAACGAGGCCAATATTGGGTGCTGCTTTCTCCTAATATAAAGTATTTTGGTGTTGTGAAGCATTTTGGGATCTTTTTATCAGAGCTCTTCCTTTGAGATTAACCAGGCCAATATTGGGTGCTGCTTTCTCCTAACCTAAAGCATTTTTGGTTTGTGAAGCATTTTTTGGATCTTTGTTCACCAGAACTCTTCCTCTGAGATTAATACAGGCCATATTGGATGTATAGGAGGTAGAAATTCAAGAGGGACTTGTGGGAATCCATAAAATCAGAGGGTTTTGGGGAAAGCTCCAAAAGACAGGTTTCAGAACTGCCATTAGAGCTAAGCCGTAGCCATAAGACCTGTCAGCAGAAAAATTGTGCAAGATTATGTAAAATTATGTTAAATTATATCAGACAGCAGAAGTGCCATTAGAGCTAAGCAGTAGCCATAAGATTGGTCAGCAGAAAAAAATATGTAGAAGTAGAAAAGTAAGGACAAATAGAGCAATGGTCTGTGTATTAAAGCTTGTCTAGAATAATTCCCTGAGCTGCAGAAAAGTATTTCTAGTGTGATATTAGGAGGTTCTAAGATAGTTCCATTAGTTCAGGCAAAGAACCTGTTACTCATTACCAAAATTTACAACTGCTTGGAGCATTTGGATAGCACAGAACCTGAGAAAGAATGAAAAAGCAAAAGAAATCTTTTACTTTTTTTCTAAACCGTAAATTTATTCATATTGTGCGTAGTTGCTGGTTTAAAAACCTGACTGTACAAATATGATCTGACAAAACAGACCTTTTATTTCTGGGTAAGATTACTCAAATTATCTTCAGAGTAAAAAGCTTTTTAGGATTCCTTTTTGCAAAATATTTTCCTTTCTGTAGGAGTTCACTTTTATCATAATATTTTAAGTAGCAGATTACATCAAGAGTGCTGCTTTTCATTAGTGAGGTGTACTACTAATACTTCATCAGATATAATGAATTTTTCAAATGCAATCCTTCTGATTAGGTAGAGTAATAAAGTTCTATTTCTAGATAATTTCTTTGTAGTTTTCTTCTACAGTTTCCATACATTGAGTTAAAATATACACTGTTTGGATTCCAGACTGGAGATGTTCTATGATTCCACATTCCAACTCAAGATATTCGATGATTCTGTGATAATGCAGTTACAAAACACTGGTGTGTTGCACTCTGGGATATGTTTTGATTCCTCACTGGTTTGTGTAACAGCATGTTTTTGCTGGTATTTTTTGTATTTTAACGGCAGCACAAAGATCCCCAGTCAAATTATAATTTCAAGTAAGTACAGCCCATTCCTGTTGCTGGAAAGGGGAGTGGCAGTGGCCCACAACTTCTCTCTCACACAACTCATGCTTTTCTCCTTAGAACTGAAATACATTTTTTAAAGTACTTTCATTCAGCAGATTAAGTTCAAACTGAATTAGTAATCTTTTTGAAATGCTTGGCAGCTGAATGTTGTGCTTGTATCTATTTTAGTTTTGGGGAAGAAGCTAAATTATATGGGTGTCATGCTTTCTACAGCATTTCCAGCCAACAAGTCCAGAGGAATCAGCACCCTTTTGAATATATAAATCATTAATTTTATTAACCAGCTGCTCTGAAGGCAGGGAACAATTACTCAGCCACACAGCCACGCTCACCTCACCTGTTGCAGCAGCAGTGTACTAAATCTACCCATAATTTATGTCCTGCTCTCCGTGTTTGTTAATTTGTTTATTTCAATTGACTTCATTCTGATTCTTTTTCCTTTGAGTGTCCCTCTGTGGCCCAGTAGAGTGCCCTGAGGAGGTGCTGGTCACTCTAGAGCTGCTGTCCAGGGGACAGAAAGCAGTGTCACCATCTCAGAGCTGGCAGCCCAAGCAGAGCACCCACAGCCGCTCACGTCCTGTTGCCTTGGCATCTGCCACTCCTTGGGGGAAGCTGTTTGCTTTGTGCATGGTTCCAGAACTTTTTTTTATGCTCCCTTTGGTATTAACCACGACTTCTTAAAAAATAACTTCTTAAATTCTTTGTCTGGATTTGAGATTTTCCCGTGCGACATTAAAAGCGTTCAGCCGCCGCTTGATGCCGTGACCTTCCTCATGGATAAATGTTCTTGTCCACATCAGAATGAGCACCCAGGATACAAAAATGAGGCCTTACTCCAGCCTCTTCTGTTGCATATTACATACTTGCACTGGTTTTATTGTCTATAAAACAGTATTAGAGGGGTTTGGAGGTGGCAGAAGAGTTCCATCCTGTTACCACTGCGCTGCCAAAGGAACTGAGGGAGAGGGGTTTGAATTGTAGGGGTCTGCAAATCCATCAGCAGTTAAAAGTAAAGGAAAAACATAATTTTCAAGATAACCAGCAATCCTTTAAAAATACTAACCATATATATTTAAATAATTTTGTCCATCTGATTGCACACTTGAATGTATTAGTTACTAAGACATATTAGTTATGTCTTAGAATCGCTAATGTGCAATGTCATTGAACATTACATTTTAAGATGAAAATGCAGCTATTTGTAAATCTGGTCTGTAATTCTAGGTAGAGGTAGCTTTCCTTATCAATTTCCATATCTAGTGTGGTGGCTAATAACCCCTTTGTTATTCTAGAAGTAATAAGAGATCATTAAGAGTGCTTTTGTATTGAAGAAGCATAGCTTTTAAATCCTCTTGAAATTAGATTAGTGCTTTCAGAGACTGAAACTAGAAGAGACTTTTAAGATTCTGCTTCAAAAAAATAGTAATTTTTATAAAAGAGAATGTGTTATGCTCTCTATTGCATTGATAAAGCTTTACACATACTTTGAAAAACACTTCAGAAATCACACATAAATGCAATTCCTGGGATACTGCAGATGTTTGGAAGGTGTTAATTCAGACTTTCAATTGACTAAAGACCTTATGTCTTCATCAAGAGAGCTACTAGAAAAGACTTAATTAGCAACATTCTTACTAAAAGTTTTAATGTTAGGATGTACTTTCCATACAGTTTCAAGCTCTGTAAAAATGGAGTAAATAGAACTAAATGCAAAGTGCTGAATCAGGCCCCATGGGCAGCAGCTGGCATATGTGTTTGTTTATATTATTAATGCTGTTTATCTTTGAGCTGTGATCACTGCTCTTTGGCTGATGCTCCCATCCATCCTGCATTCCTCTTCACTTCCCCCCTTCCTCATCTTTCCTTAAAAACCACCTTGGGAGGATCTTGTTCTTCTTGGAGACTGGACTAGATCATGTCCAGAGGTGCTTCACAACCCAAGCTGGGCAATGATTCTGTGATTCAAAGACACCAAATACTGGAATGCCTTCAGCAGCTGGATTAGTGCCTGAGCTTCTTTACTGCTGCACTTGATTAGCAACCAAACTGTTGGCTGGCTGTTAATGTGAGCTCATTAACAAAAGGAAGCCCGATAGTCGCTCCTATGTCCTAGAAATTTAAAGGAGGATTCTCTTTCCTCTGGGGTGGAAGTTCAGCTGACAGGCAGAACTTCAGACCAGGCTGCTTCAAATGCTGTGGGCACTGCCACGGACTGCTTTCTGAATTCCTTGGCAACAGAGAGGCCTTGTGACTTAACAGTGTTGGTTTGCTGAAAGAAATGCAATCTGTGGTTGGAAAACTACCTTTTGATGAATTGTTTCATTCAGCCACACAGTTGGTGAAAGTTCCACACGACATTAAAAATTCCAGGCTTATACTTAGATGTCTTTGATTCTTCACAGAGCCCACGAAGACAAAAACACAAAAAAAGCTTTTGCACAGACTGAAACCTGTTCCTCATGAATATTCAGAGAACTGGCTTCAATCACACAGCACAGAAAAAACATATCAATCCAACCACTTTTATTGATACTACTGCTGCTTCAGGTGCTTCATCTAACTGCCTTTCCTCCCTTCAGCACAAGTCTGTGAGGAATTTCTTATTTCTGGATTGTTCACCCTCAGCCTTGTGCTGCTTGTTTTGGAGATTGGTCTACTTAGGACCATCAAATCTTGCTGGAGATTGTGTAAGACAGATGGCTTATGGACACTGTCACCATTACTTACTTAGTTCATTTTGTCTTTCTGCTGATACACAGTGCCCAATGTCCTTTAGGCACCCTGGTTCCATAAAACTGCCTCAAAAGAGCACAAACCCACTGCCAGGGGAAGCAGGAAGCACCCAAGAGACAAACATTCTTCCTGTAGGAGCCTCTCTGTCCACAGCACAAAGATGTTGGCCCACCTTGAATTTATGGTTCCTTCATGTCCAGAATGATGATTCTGGCATCTCTGGCCTCATTTTTAAAGAGGGTTCTTGCTGTGGAGGGGGCTACACACACACAAGCCCTGCCCCTATCTCCAATCCTTTGGCTCCATCAAGAAAAGTCATTTACAGTTTCACTGGGATGAGGCTGGGAGAGGTTTTCAAGCTAACAGTGTCAGTTCTTATCTTCTTAAGCAGAAAAAAGTCAGTGATTTGCTGTGTTAGGATTTCATCAACCTAGCCTAAGTCTTAGATTTGTTCAGCATGTATGTTCTATGATAGAAGAGATTTTGATAGAGGAAATTATTGAGGAATTTTTGAAAGAGTGTAATGAGACATTTTGGGAATTTTTGTATGTAAAGCGTCCCAAACTTAAGAAGAGAAAAAAAAATACAGATTTCACAGATATGGGATAGCTATGCTGCTGTTTAAGATATTTAAAGTGATGTTAAATTGCAAGGACCTTGAAAATCAAGATATGTGGTTTGTGTTTGCTTCAGCAGTAAAAAATGGGATAATGGAGGGCTAAAATGACATTGGTGTCCCTAACCAAAGCACTGGACTAGAAAAATAATCTTTGCAGTAATATTTAGAATATGTCTGGATTCATGAAGATGATAAAGAAAAAGGCTGGAGAGAAGCAATTCAGGTCTTGGCAATGAAAACAAAATATATAGACCAAGAAGAAAGGTTTCCTATTAGGAGTGTTCTATAGGAAGAAATATTGTTTTCTTCTTCATTTCTATGATGCTGTTTAGGTTTTGAGAAGTGAACTGTCACAATCTGAGTTGGCAGTGTCCAAGTGCCAGTGTTACATTGCTATGAGCTATCATATTATCTCTTTAATCTCTTAAATCTCTTTGTATCCATTATCATAGTCAGTGTTATGCAAGTCATGGATCTGTTCAGGGATTTTTTTGATGCTTCCACTTCTTGTTGTGGTTCCTTGTTTTGATTATCAGCTTTGAGCTGTTGAGTTCTGTGCAAGAACACTGCATCTACCCTGACTGTTAGTGGAAATTTGATTGAGGTCTCATCTGATTTGGAATTACAGTTCTCATGAAGCATGTTTTCCCAAGCCCACAGCAGCCAGTGTCAGCTGGATCGATGAGTCCTGGTAGCCATAACACAAATGACTCATAAAAACCAAGTGACACAAACAAGCAGTGCAGCTGATTTGTGTCTTGATTGGGCCATAAATAACACTTGAAGTGTATGATTTCTGAGCCCTGTGGAGCAAATGATGCAGGAGCTGGCAGGAATATCAGACTGAGCCCTGAAGAATTCCATACAGCTGCACCAAAAATTCCATACAGCTGCACCAAAAATTCCATACAGCTGTACCAAAAATTCCATACAGCTGCACCAGAATTCCATGCAGCTGTACCAAAATTCCATACAGCTGCGCCAGAAATTCCTACAGCTGCCTGTGCCAAATGGCAGAGGTTTGCATGATCAGGCTGAAGTTCATCTTGGGTATGGATTCCAAGGCATTCTAGCTCAACACTGTGGATCAGCCTTTAGAGGAGCTGTGTTCTGACTGTAGGCATGAACATTGTTGGGAAGGATGAAGGTTTGACAAGAAAGTCTCACAGATATGTGTGCTTGGCAGAAAGATTTTTATATGTAGAGTCTGATGAAGGAATAGAGTTGGAAGCAAGTTTTGATATAGAAGAAAAGAATTGCTGAGCCAGTCTTACTGAATAACCAAGGAGGCAAAGGGGGTGTTAGAAGGGGTTTTTATGGCTTAGAGCAAAGGATGAACCCACCCCGAACAAGAAGATGTTTTTACCAAGCAGAAAGACAGCACAGGCAAACAAGTCAGCAAATGTTACAAGTAGAAAAAAGGTCTCAGAATTTTCCACTGCAAGAAAACCGAAAAACAACTTCTAGCTTAAACTGTAATGTACTGACTTTTAGTGATTAGAGAACAGTAACATGAATTTGGTAATTACAGTGGTTGTGATAGGCTAGAGATAAAAGTTAAGGTATAGAGTGGTTCTACGGTATGAAGATGCTCAGCAAAGAAAAGGATATAATGCATTGTAACCTAAAGAAAAGTGTGCAACCTAAAGAAAAGTATATAATGCACTGTAACCAAAACCAAAGGGTCTCCAGGCCTGCCTGGCGCTGGAGCTGACAGCTGTAGGCACAGCTCTGTCACCCACCACCCTGGACTGCTGTAACCTCTTGGATGGAATAAACTGCATTTTGGAGAGCTCCTGGAGTCCCACATCCCTCATTCAGGCTCTTACAGAACACTTTCATGCTCAGCTTTGTCTGAAACTCAGAAGAAGGCAGGAAGTTGACTGGAGTGTGGCTCATTTGTCATTTGTGATGCAGTGGGTGGAAGCTGCAGGGAAATCACCACAGGTTCTTTTGGGTGAAAAGGTTTCTAGGCTGTACTGGTTTTTCCTCCAATCTGCAGGCCATACATTTAGTGAGAGGTAGCAATAGAGAAAGAAATTAAAGGAATCTGGGCTGACAAAGCTAAAACACTTGTTGGGATATGGAAGAAAAGAGAAAGGGAAAAATAAGGGGTTGGGTGGTTTGTAGTAAAGAGTTGAGGACAGAAGAAAACACTGCACAGAGGAAGAAAGTGAGGACATAGGCAACTACAAATTAGATCTCAATTAAGATTATTAACTCTATAATAGGTTTTTAATTCACTTTTTTCAAACAGTGGCAAGGACAGTTTTCAGGTCACCCTTGCCAAGCAGAAAGGCAGTGATTGTAATTCATTGAGGACAAGGTGGGTGGCATTTTTAAGACAATGCAAATAGCCTAACCATGTGATGTTTGTTCTTGCTCAGATGTCTTGGTTTGTCTAGTAAATTTGTCCAGATTTGTCAGATCTGTAGAAAAAAACAAAGTGCTGTCTCAGTGGTTTTAAATTAATTTGTGCTCGCGACTGGGATTTAACAGTTCCTTTGAAGCAATTATTATTTTAGTACAAGTGTATATGAGATGCTACCTGTCAATGAGCACCTGGGGAATCCTCAGCATGCAGATCACTGACCTGATAAACTGCAGCAGCTCCCAGGGAGTTGTTATGGTCTGTCGCATCAATGAGTATTTAGGGACTCTTTAATATGTGGATTATTAGGACAGTAAAAACGTCTGCAGCCCATTGTGTCAGTACAGCTGTTCCACAGGAGGGCTATTGCACAGCCTCACAAATGTAGGAGGAAAGAAGTTGGCTAAGCTGATGTGATTTTGCATTAAACAAGTGGGCTTTTTTAACCTTTTCCCAAAAAAAAAGAACAAGCTTAGGCGTTGATGCTCAAACGAAAGGGGTTGAGTTTGGAAACTACATCCATAAAAATTGCCATTTTTCAATTACACATCAGGTGAACAAGAAATTTCTGTGCCAGTTCTTTCTCTAATTTTTTTATCTGTAGTGTTGGAAGCAAACAGGAAAAGTAACAGCAGTTAAACTTCTCAATTTACAGCAGTGACTGATCCCAACCTGGGACACATCCTGACCAGGAGACTGACCTGTGAAACTCATTTCCTTGGTGCAGCGTTCAAAAATTACTTTGTGTCAAACAAAAAGCAAAATTATTCCTGAGGAATATAAAATTTTTACTATATTTCAGCATTTTTAACAGTTTCTGCAACACTGCTGCAAAAAACCAAAAACTGTTTTGGACTATGCTAGCAAGTACAGCTGACAAAATAAATGAATGAACAAAACATAAATCAAATATCAAAAAGATAAACCAAAGATAAATCAAGATAAAACAACAGATAAATCAAATCTCAAAAACATAAACTAAAGATAAATCAAGATAAAATAACAGATAAATAAATTTTTGTTATCTGACTTAGTATAGATGCACACAAGATGATAAAGCAAGGCTTTGTGAACGCCGTGAATAATTTCCTGTATAAATTTCTCACACAACTTAACTTCAAATTCTGCATTTCAATAACAGGCTACAAAACTCCAGCTAACACCATTTTTCCTCATGGCCATATGATATTGCTATTTGCAAACATTTTGTGGGCCTGAGAAGAAGAAACACATAATAAGGTAATGAAGGTGACAAAGTGTATAATGAATACTGTGAATATGGAATGTAGGTCCAAAGTTGTATTTTTAAAGAGGGTAGCTCTTTAGCAATTTTTTTTACTGTTTTATTTTTTTTTCTCTAGGTAATTAATATGAGAAAATGCATAGCACTGAACTTAGGCGGAATAATTTTAAATGGTGTTTACTTCCACTTGTATTTACACCTAAAGGGGATGTTGCAGAGATGGAGCATGAAATTGCAGGTTTAGATGTCAGAATTTCAAACACGGCTTTTCCATTTGTCAAAACCTCAAAATAAAAACGTGGCTTTCAGGTACATGGCCAAAACCTGCAGGAAAGCTGTGGGGTTTGTAGCCCTGCTCCCTGCCTGTCACAGGGGAAGGTGTGGGACACGAGGAGAACACGTTCATGCTCTTGCTCTTGTGGAAATCCACTCTGAACACCCTCAAGGAGTCTCTGCTTTGCTCCCCCAAGTGCTCAGAGCACATTTCAGCCTGATGTTGTAGCTGATCAACAGAGAAAAATGATGTGCCCTCCTTAGAATACCTTTAAAAAACAAAATCCGGTTCTGTCTCTTGTCATTCTTTGTATGGTCATCCAGAATATTCAGTTTGTTTTCTAGTCAGGTTAACACTGAAATAATCGTGCAGATGCAGAATTAGTTTTGTAACTGCCAGCAGTGGCTGGGTTTGGGCAGTGGCTGTTTCCCCAGTTTGCGAATAAATCAAATTTAGATTTTGACCTCTCTGAGCTCAGATTTGAGAGGCTGAAGATGTAGTAAATGCTAATTTTTGCCTCTTAAACTGAGGCAAGCTGTGAAAAGCAAAGACTTATTAGGAAGAGTTGTCAGCTTAAGTTTACACCTTTGATCTACAGTGAAGTTCTCAAAGTTTCCAGCATTACATTTCTTATTTGAAAAATTATTCCATTATGTCTGTTGCTGACGGTTTTAGAAAAATAAGTGTACTTATTTTTAAGATAAAAGTACAACTTTTAAGTGCTTTAAGTGCTTTAAGTTAAAAGTACAACTTTTTAAGTGTTGTTCAATTTGGCAGTTACTTATTTTTCTAAAACTTAAGTACAACTTTTAAGTTCTGGAAAAATAAGTAACTGCCAAATTGAAAAACAGTCAAGGGGAAGTAGGATCAATGAAATATTACTAAAAATAACAAGTTCCACTGTCTGCTGGAATAATAGGAAATTATCACATTGAGTACATTATCAGGATAAAAAAATGAGCAAGCTGTATACATTTGTAATGTATAATATATATAAATGTATAATATAATATATAAATGTATTAATTTCATCAAGCAGACCAGATTCAGAACTTTGTTCCAGAGTCAGTTTACAATTAGAAGTTTCTTGTGAGCTTGATATTTAAATAAAAATGACTTTATGTTTGCATTGCTATCTCAAGGACTGTGATATCATTTACTGAGGAGAGGTTAATCATTGTTCACAATGAAATTCACACAAAAATCCATTTCACTGTATATTGTACATTCAGTGTATATTAAGTGGGACAGAAAGCCTGTATTTTTTTCTAATTTTCTGAATCTTACATTCAGAATTCTTTCTGAATTTTCTGAAATCTAATCTTTTGAAAAGATTTAAGGAGCTTTGTTTATAAATGGAATTATTTATTTCAGTTTAGTAATTTGGACCTCAGTTTCATTCTTCTGTCAAAAAGGAAAATACACATCCCACAATCAAATGACAGCCAGAACTTGTAAAGTCAAAGATTAGAAATTCACTCTGTGAAAACTTATCTATGGCAAAATGGGAAATAACAGTTAAAAAAACAATTCCTTTGCTGGTTTATTGGAGATATTAATAAATTTTTTAATGTGATTACCCATTAAAGCATACTGATTCTCTGAATGGGCTAAAAAAAGATTGTTTGATGTTTTCACTCAGATCATTTTTTAACCAAAATACAGAGTAAAACCAGATGGGTGAAGTCATTATTTGTAATAGCACTGAAAACAACAAATGTTTCAGGATATACATGCAGGAGATTTTTGTCAATATTATGCCACAAACGAATAATTCATGACTGAAACAGTGCTACACTTTATAAATAAATAGCCATCTGCAGTATCATATGCCATAATCCTACAAATTCTGACACCAATGAGCAATGTTTTACATGTCACTAGCTCAGCAGTGCTGTTCTGATGTCAAAGAATAATAGTTCTAATTTAGAAAGAGTCTGTAAGCTAATCAGCGACTTCTTCAGAGCTGAATTCAGGATATTTGGAGTAAAAATAACCTCGGTTGTTACATCTGCCAGGTGCCAGTGATTGCCATCACTTGTTCTACCCAAGAAACTGGGAAGAACGAGGGCATTTTCCATCAAAGGAGACGTCAAAATAGCATATTAACATTTGTGGGGACTTCTGCTTTGATTTCTGGTCCTTGGGATGTTGGAGTTGAGAGCAAATGTCAGTGTGGGCTTGGATTCAGCTCCTGCAGTGACCTGGTCACTCCCCATGGTGGTTCCTGCCTCACAGGTAGCCAGGCCATGGCCCAAAAGAAAAGGCAGAAATATCCTGGCCATCTGCCATGGGAAATGCAATTTTGGGTACTGCTGGCAGCATGGCACAGGTGAGTGCCGCCAGTTTTCAGGGAAAGCATCAGTAGCTTAATTTGGGCTTGAAGTGACGGTGTTTTCCAGGTTAAGTGAATTTCCTCTTTAAATAAAATCAATTTGGAAAAATGAGACTGTGCCCAGAATCTGGGCCATGTGAGAGAGGCTGGGTGGTGAGAATGCCAATGTGCTGAGATTTGGGTTTCCTGTACTGAGATTTGCGTTTTCTGTACTGAGATTTAGGTTTCCTGTACTGAGATTTGGGTTTTCTGTACTGAGATTTGGGTTTCCTGTACTGAGATTTAGGTTTCCTGTACTGAGATTTAGGTTTTCAATGTACTAAGATTTAGGGTTCTGTTCTCTCACAGGTGCCCAGACACCTCACACAACTTTATCTCATCACTATTTTTTAGTCTTTGCCCTGGGGAAGGGGGAAAAAGCAGCAATTATAACTGCAGATGGTCCTGCCTCCACACATACAGGCATGGCATTATCTTACCCTCACTTTTCCTTACATTTCCTTTAACTCAAGCAATGATTTTGTGTCAAAATTGCTGATGCAAAGTGGTCATTTTGCATAACACAAGTAGACTCAACCACAATTTTAGTAGTTTTAATTACTACTGAAAGATTTGTCTTTTCCAGATACTCACCTATTTTGCCTTTATTTAGCTTTCATGCTGGTTTCTCATTAGGTGGTTATCACAAAACAGATCTTCCAATTAACTTTCCAGTATTTAAGGTCTGTGTCTGACAAATGATTGTGGTGATAACACATTGTCAGCCAACTTAAAGCATTAACTGGCTCAGAATAATGTGCACAAATAAATATAATATAAATAAGAGAAGTGCTGCTCTGGCTGGTTCTGAATAACACACCTTGGGAGTGAACCATTGCAGGTAATTCATTGAGGGAAGTGGGTTTGTAAAGGATTCTCAGAACCTGACAAAAAACTCACACAGCCTTGTACATCTGTGTGCAAACTCTGAGATAAGGTGTGCTGCCTTAGGGAGCAGAGGTGACATTGCTGAGAGAGAGATTGAACCAGAAACAAGTGTTTCAGCAAATTCCAGAATATGGCTTTGCAAGAAGACCAGATAATTTGGAGAATTATAACTGTGAAGGATGCATTGTAGCAGGACTACGTGAAAACATAGGTGGTAAAAATGTAGGGGATTGGTGTTAGAGATAGCAAAAGCTGATAGGCTGAAAAACATTTACAAGGTGTTGTAACCAGGAAATAGGTTGGCTTCTTCAAATAGGTGTTGAGTTTTGCATCTCTTGTCTCACCCTTCATCGAGACTGATAATGGAATAAAATATTTTAAATGCCTCTCAGTTGCCCCATCTCTGTAAAAGCTGCAAAAACCAAACATTCATCTCTCATTCTTCTACCTGTTAAACACCTGTGCACCACAGCTTTTAAAAACACTAAGAGTAGTTTCTAGTGAGAAATGACAAGTGTTAACAGGATAATGATCCAAGGGACGGCGTTGTCATTCCCTCATGGATATTTGATCCATGTGCTGCTCTGTATAGCAGCAAAAATGCCATTTATGCAAATGAGGTGAAACAGCATTTGCATGTGTCAGAGTTGCAGATCAGAGGTCCTGGCATCATTTGTGATTGCATCTATATGAAAGCCTTAACATTTGAAATTAAGTCCAAATATGAACCTGTTATTTGATAACTGCACTTCACCATTGAATGTTGCCCTGTAAAGCAAAATGACAAAATATCTAAATAATGTGTTTATTTCAAGATGCCTTCATTTCTGTTTATGTAAGTGCAAAAATATATTTGTGTAATGTCTAATAAGGATTTTAATAAATGCTTGAGAATGGATTTCTTAATATGCTCATTATGTTTCTGAGCCTGCTAATTCTTTAAGGAAATGAAGAAAAAATAATGAAATTATGTTACACAGGTACTTAATTTTTTTTATCTCTGATACTACTCTGGTAATTAATGTCTGGTTTATGCAAACTAGACAATATCTCTTACTGGACACATTACTGTCAAGAAAATATTACTTGCCTTAATTATCAGTAATGAAGCAGGGATAAGCTGCTCACTTAGATATAATATATCTAATGACCTTTTCAGCTAAAGGTTATGATGAAAGGTATCAGTTTCACAAATTAAGCCTCATTCAGTTTCTGGCCTTTGTCTAGATTAATGTTTGGAGGATGAGTTTTAAAGTCAGACATAAATTGTGTTTGGTGTTTAAAATTGATTTAGTGTCTTGCTTTTAGTACATCATTTTCTCTCGTATAAATTACACCAAGCCTCATTTTTATCTTCATGTTTTATTATGAGAGCCAATAGTTAAGTCTAGTCTTGTCTTATTAACTACTGCTGTATATTTTGACAATAGTAAGTGGCAGAGGAAAGCTTAAATAAGCATTTTAATAGGGAGTCATTTAATGATTTTTAAAAAGCTTTTTTATTCAGTTATGTTTGTTTTAAAAAACTTTTTAATCAAAAAGTTTTTCTCTCCTAATTCTGAACATATAAACCAATTTTTTAAAAGTGTTATTCTTGTTGGGTCCATGACCTGGTTGTGATTCAGAATTTTTTTTTTTTGCCTGATTCAGCAGTGACATCAAGAACTGGTTCATTTAGTGGATGATGAAACAGCTCAGTGATGTTTAGGAAATTTTAGAATTCCAATGACATGAATACCTTTCAGTAAGGTACATCTCTTTGTGTTGCTAATTCTGTAGGAATTCAGTAATATTTTGGTGTTTCTGCATCCAGCATGCTTGGTCCTGGGCATTTGAATGTAATTTAGGGAAGATTGCAGATAAAGGATGATTTCTGTCTGTACTGGTACGTGAAGGGAAGGTGCAGCATGGTCACACCCAGCTGGATGTGCCATATTTACCATGCAGAACTGCACCCAGGGAGCAGAATGTTTGTGCAGCAATTTAACCTCAGCTCCTCTTCCTGCAGCCAGCATTTCAGCTGGCTCCAGGATGTTCTGTCCTAAATAACTAACTCCACTATGAGCTGGACACTCACACTTTGAGGATGAGCTCTCCTAAATATGGAGGATGAGGATGAGGATGAGGATGAGGATGAGGATGAGGATGAGGATGAGGATGAGGATGAGCTCTCCTTAATAGCTAAAGCCATAGTAGCTAGGATGGATATTTCCTATTTAGCTCCAGGATGTTCTTTCCTTAATAACTAACTCCACTATGAGCTGGACACTCACACTCCGAGGATGAGCTCTCTTAAATAGCTAAACCCATGGCAGTAGTTAGGATGGATGGTTCCTGTTAAGCTCCAGGATATTCTCTCCTAAATGACTAAATCCACTATGAGCTGGACATTCATGAGGATGAAGATGAGGATGAGCTCTCCTTAATAGCTAAACCCATAGTAGTAGTTAGGATGGATGTTTCCTGTTTAGATCCAGGATGTTCTTTCCTTAATGAATATATCCAGTATGAGCTGGACACGAGGATGAGGATGAGGATGAGGATGAGGATGACGATGACGATGACGATGACGATGACGATGATGATGAGGATGAGCTCTCCTTAATAGCTAAACCCATAGTAGTTAGGATGGATGTTTCCTGATTAGCTCCAGGATGTTCTCTCCTAAATAACTAACTCCACTATGAGCTGGACACTCATGAGGATGAGGATGAGCTCTCTTAAATAGCTAAACCCATAGCAGTAGTTAGGATGGATCTTTCCTGATTAGCTCCAGGATGTTCTTTCCTTAATAACTAAATCCACTATGAGCTGGACACTCATGAGGATGAAGATGAGGATGAGGATGAGCTCTCCTTAATAGCTAAAGCCATAGTAGTTAGGATGGATGTTTCCTATTTAGCTCCAGGATGTTCTCTCCTAAATGACTAAATCCACTATGAGCTGGACACTGATGAGGATGACGATGAGCTCCCCTAAACAGCTAAATCCATAGTAGGAGTTAGGATGGATGTTTCCTGTTTAGCTTCAGGATGTTCTTTCCTTAATTACTAAATCCAGTATGAGCTGAACACTCATGAGGATGAGTTCTGCTAAAGAGCTAAACCCACAGTAGTAGATAGGATGGATGTTTCCTGTTTAACTCCAGGATGCTCTCTCCTAAATTACTAAATCCACTATGAGCTGGACACTGATGAGGATGAAGATGAGGATGAGCTCTCCTTAATAGCTAAAGCCACAGTAGTTGGGATGGATGTTTCTTGGCTCAGGTTTGAGTCCTCAGTCTTCTGACACACCAGAAGACATATTAAAAAAGTAAAAAAAACAACCAGACTGGGAGTGACAGAGTCTTCAGACAGTCCTGATTCCCTTGGGGGAGTGCTGCTCCTTAGCACCATGGGAGAGTCACAACACATTGACTTTTAGCAGAGTCACAAAACATTGACTTTTAGCAGAGCTCTCTTCAGTCCCCCTTGGCAGAGGTAAACCTGCCAGTGATACAGGCAGTAGTTCAAATGCATAGTGGAATTCTGAACCAAACAAAGCTCACAGACCTCAGGCTGAGCTGAGAGGAGGGAGGACAAAGTCAGTTGTTCTTTGGAAAGCCTGGGAGATATTAAATCAATTGGTGCAGCAGGAATTAATCAGCTGATCCTGATCCTGCTTGCATCAGCCAAAGGAGGGATGAAGGGCCTGATGCAGCAGCCCTGTTCTTGACGTGAACGTGGTTTTTAGGAGAGCTCTGCCAGGACTGGGGGCAATCTGTGCTGTTTCATTGAGATTCCATTGCTCTTCCCTGTGCAGAACTGGAATATTTCCCTGTTGGGAATTTAGCTGACTAGAGACTGGAAAAGTACAAAGCAATGGCTAATTCCAAATCCTGCACCTGCAAGATAGCGTGTCCTTGGGCCTAGCTGAGTATGATAAAGAAATGGACAGCGAGACGTGAGAAGTAGAGAACGTAGGCCCAAAGGAATGAGGAGTTGATGCTATAGTTTAACCAATAGATTGCTTGGCTTACAGAATATTCATAAGCTTATTGTTTTCTGTATAAGTGTTTGATGCTTTCTTCAATAAACCGGACCTGTGATGAACCAGCTGGTGTCCTGGTCCCCTTCCTTCAACATTTCCCCTTTCCATAGAGCCCATTCCAGAGGTTTTCACAAACTGCTTTCCTTCTCACAGGAAAGAGAGAATATGAGGAGTGCTCATCCAAAGAACATGTTACTTTTTTTCCATGTCATAATAGAAGAATTTAAGTGGGACTGCTTTTAAAATTGACATTTTAAAAATTTTAAGTGGCCACTTGGTTTTGTCTGGTTGGTTTTTTTACTTTTTTAATATGTCACATGTTTCAAAAATGTTTAGCCTAGTATGAGGACAACAAATTTGTGTTTGATTTTGACTTCAAACTGTTTGATGCAGAATTCTTTTAGACACAGCCTGGATATTAGATATACTGTTTATTAGAAAAACCACCCTTTGGACCATGACATTTCTTGAAATGATATTAAGTAATTAAACAGTAAGTGGGATTTTAACAATGTGGTTATTAGGAAGACATCAGCAGTAAATGTAAATTAAAACATATTCTTTTCTGTCAAACACTCTTTTATTGTGATAACAAACAATGGAGAGAGGAATTAAAGTATAGCTACAGCAAATTTAGGTGTTCTCAAGAGTGTGTCAAGATGAGTTTCAATCATTCATATGAACTAAAAGAACACTTAAATATATTCAGAAGCAAAGCAAATTTTTTAGAAGAGTGTAAACAGAACAGGAAGAAGCAGGTGTAGGACAAAACCCCACAATTTATCAAGTGGAATAAATTGAAAACTTGGATAAACTTAAAAAGTGGTAGCTTAATTATGAAGTGGATATATACTTAGAGAGTGGGAAAATATCAAATGCATCTCATGATGTGAAACAATGGAATAAGTAAAACAAAACACCTCTCTCTAATAATATATTGAAGTCATTTCTCTCAGTTCCTTTGACTTCTTCACTAATATCTACTTCATTCAGCTGCTTTTCACATTCTTGATGTGTGTTTTTAGCCCTTTTCACCTCTTCTTAAACTGTATCACTGTCAAAATGCACAAATATTTATCGATAAATTCAGTGATCCTAATTTAAGGTAGGTGGCATGAATATTCAGGAGTGAGGAACTAAACTTCCTAAGGTTTTTGTGGATCTAATAAACTCACATGAAATCTCTCTCCCAGTATTCATGGGGGATTCGTTTTGCTTGTCCTTTTTCCCCCAAGTATCTGTGGTATAAGTAAATGTTTTGTATTTTATGTTCTGAGTTCCTTGGGCTGATGTTTCAGTAGAATATGGCATTAATTGGATTTAAGAGTTTAATGTGTATTTTCTAATCCTTTATCTCCATTTGGATTTACAAACCAAAGTCCATCCCCACAAAACATTTCCCATTGGAGTTCTTGAGTTTTTCTGGGAGCTGAGAGAGATCTAACAAATGTGGAGAGACAAATGATGGTGGAACAAAGTTTTTCCAGAGTTAGTTTTTGCAGAGCTGGTCACTGAACCAGGATCTTCCCAGACCTATTCCCAGGTTAATTTCTTCATAGGGAATAAGAAAATTCTTTGCTTCCTTCTGCACTCATACCTGAAGTTTCCCAGCAGCAGTTGTGTATTATATGTTGGTATCAAGATATAATATATATATGCAAGAGCCAAAAAAATTTGTAGGTAGGCTGAGCTGCTAAAGCATGATTTTGTAAGTCTGAAAATGCCTGTAAAAGCAGCTCCATGTTCCTTGGTGGGTCTCCTCTTTAGAATTAGCATCCAAACCACTTCAGTTTGGCCTCAACTGAAAGTGTATTTTAAAAAGAGCTTCAAAAATGATCTTTTGTTTGATTTTTCCTTGTGCATTGTGTGGAGAAATACACTTGGAACTGTATTTTTTATTAAAAAATTTCTAAATACTCTTTCCCTTCCAAAATTATACTCTGCTACTTGAAGCATAAAACTAAAGTGTGCTTCTCTGGTGCCATACTAATGATACCTTTATGACTACATGTGCTTAAAAATATAAGTTAGAAAGGGTCTTGGTTAAATATTTTAAACCAGCCTTTATAATATCGTTCCAGCAATGTCAAGTACAATTTTTATTTTAAAAGATTTTGTTGGAATTTAGTCTCTGAAAATATTAATAACAGCTTACAGCAGGTAGGCTATAAAATAACACTGTATGCTGTCTATTTAGTTTCTGGTTGAAAAAGCACAGCAGTACTTTAGTTCATTACCTTTGAAAAAAACAGTAACAAGATAATACAGCTGCCTCTGATTAAGATGTAAATTCTTTCTAATTAGAATGTAAATTCTTACATTTAAATGAAGACATCAATTGTCAGGATGCCATATGATATCTTATTCCACCTTGCCTGAATGAAGCCCTCACTGTTCATCTATGGCACTAAAATAGTTCTGCAGTGCCTTTGTTCTCTGATTCTTGTAATATTCTCTCTTCATGTTCCCTTTACACATTGCTTTTGTTTGTTTTCCCCCTGCATCTGATATTGTTGTGTCTTGGGATTTTGCAGAAATTTGGAATGAAAATTGAGTTCAGTCAGTGCCAGTATTTGCTTGTGCCTCAATTACTTCTGCTGAATTTTCCTCAATGCAAATCAGGCAGGTTGCATAAAGTGGTGCATGTATTTGAAATAATTAATTTTCCGTAAAATGATGGATCAAATCCAATCAACCTTCATGAAATCCAAATAAAAGAATCGAGAATTAGAAATTAATTAACATTTTGTGTTGCTAATACTTTATTATGCAGCCTAAACTATAAATAATAAGTTTTATTTTTGAGCATAACTTTTTATTATGAACTGTTGATGATAACCTTTGACATAATTATCTTGTTAATATATATTAGTGTGTTAACCTAAATTTAATGTCATGGAAGTCATTGTAAATTAGTAACATTTTAAAATAGAAAATAACGGGATACCGAGAGTTTAAGAATTGACCCATTAATTAATTTTGCATGTAAAGCTCTTAAGCAGAGTTAAGGCAATATGTGCCTACCAGTTGATTTTAAAGTGTTTAATTTCATTGTTTGATTAAAACAGCCCATAATACTAAATCTTGTTGTTTGACAGCAGGACAGTTTGGGATTTTTTCATATCAGTATGTATTTTTAATGGAATATTTCATGCCAGTAAGACTCTCTGATTATGAGTCTTGGTCATAGGTAGTGACACCATTTTGGTGAAGTGACCAAATCATAATATAAATGGCAAAAGGTTGTTTTGCTCTGTCATGATTAGATGTGAGTGTGTGGCACAAACAATATTCATAATGCCTTTATGCACAAAAAGTTATAATTATGACCAAATTGTCAGTGGTAATAACAGGTGATGTGATGATTCCAGTTCAGCTGATGTGTCTCTATCACAGTTTTACTTAGCATTCTAAATCTGAGTACAGTTTTAAAATTTCTCCTAGTAAGAGTTGTATTTTCTCTCTGAACAGTGCTAACCATAAAGTCTTTCACTGAAAGTATTGCCCTGGTTTTTTGCAGCTGAATTGTAGCAGGCATTGCTTTATTATCAACCACAAAAACCTTTTGTTGGGGAGTCATAAAAGAGACTATAATGTTGGAGTTTTTTAAGCTGTAACAAGCAGAAGGACTCAATATGTTAGAAAAATATGCCTTATTTATCCCAAACCTGTTACTTGCTTGTGCAAGTCCTGGTTTAATACACCTGTAGTAATCTTATCAAAACTGGAAGTTAAATACAGTTTTTCAAATCTTTTTTACTCAGTGAGGAGCTATAGGATATTATTATAACTTCAAATTGCAAGTTCAAATTCGCCACCTCTTCTTAGAACTGCAAAACAAGCACAAAAGGTGATAATTCCTGAAGTTCCAGTCATGTCAAGGTTCCATCAGTGTGCCTGCTTGATTCACAAGAGTTGGGGTATCTTATGCATAATATCCAATGGTCAGGTGTTCTGAAGGATAATATAAATAACTTTGGGCATTGCAAGTGATTTTGACAGTTTCAGCAAGAGAAATATTAAAAAATAGAGTTTATAAGCAACATCACAATGAGCTGCATAATGTAGTGTCCAGTGGCACCCTCAGTTCTGACATTTAAGAGGAAACTGCTGAAATACAGAAGTATTTTATGTGGAGAGCTCACTCTGAAATTCTGAAGGACTGTGCCCTCCTTCTGTCTACCTTAGAAGAAAATTTTCATAAACATGAACCTCTGCTGTTATGAAGGATTTTTTCTCTTTATAGTCCTTTTAAAAAATTACTTGTACTTAAAACTGATGCATTCTGTTCAAGGGAATAGCATGCCATCATCCTGAAGAGACTCATTTCAGTTGGGACTAATCAATATAATCTAAATATTAAGAAATTGCCCTGTATTTATTGTGTTGCAGAGAAAACAGATTGTTCTGGGTTATAGGGTGGTAATATTTCTCTTTGTGTGTACATATATATATATAAATATAATATATGTGTGTGTGTATATATATATATGTATTCTAGGATGCCTTGGGTGCTAAATTACTATTTATACTGTTCCAAACAGATAGTGGATTAGTGTCATGTTTCACAGTATATTTAATAATTCTCTTAGTGGGTGAAGAGGAAATAACTTTGATTGGTTTAGCCTGGATATTGAAGTGGAAGGAAGTAAGAGACTTTTCATCCAATTAGACTAACATCCAAGAAACATGATACAGATAACATAGTAATAAAAATAAATCTGTGTACTCAAACATTTTCCTGTGCAAAATGAGCTGAATTACTGTAGAAACTGAGCAGATTGTAGCCTTTGAGGGGTTTAGTTTGAGAAATAACTATCATTTACAAAAACTTCCCTCAAAATACCTTCTAGTTTACCCCCAAAACACAGAAAGTTATAACCATCTTCACCCTTGCTTTTTTAGTATTATAAGGTATTTCTGAATGAAAGGAGTAGCCAGAAGTAACCAAGTCCTATAGACAGTCACATTTTTCACTTTAAGGCTTTCTTTAACCACTTGATCTGTACCCAACACAAACACCTTTGGTTTGGAATACACCATGAGATGATGGTTGTAAACTTCCTTTCTGCAACACTGATTTACCCTGTATCTCTTCATCCTTAAATTTATATTTTTGTCTTCTATTTTATTCTGCATTTCACTCAGATATTTTTCTCTAGCAAAAAAAATTTCAAAAATTGTCTGCCATTCACAGTTTGTTCCATTCATCACTGTGAGAAATGTGACAATTTCTTGTTCATCACAGACATGGCAAATCACATCTCTAGAGCTTTCTTTGCAATCCAAGTCTCCATTAGTTCTTTTTTGTGAAAGCAATCCAAGTTCCCTTGGGGAGTATCAAAAAGGCTGTTTAAAGTGTGAGCTTAGCAAGTTTGCAGAAGTAATCTTATTTTTGTCCTGCCATTGGCTGGTTTTCACCTTCAGCTCTAGAACTGATCTGCCTTTTGTGGCTGGCATAGTTTGTACATGCAGAGATGTAGATTTTCTGCTGTGGTTGCAGCCTGCCTTGCACCCCACGGGAGGATGTGTCAGCAGAGGAGGTGAATTCCATTCTGAATTCCATTATGGACTTCACTCTGAATTCCACTCTGAATTTCATTCTGAATTCTATGCTGAATTCCATTCTGAATTCCACTCTGAATTCCATTCTGAACTTTATTCTGAATTCCACTCTGAATTCCACTCTGAATTCCATTCGGAATTCCACTTTGAATTCCATTCTGAATTCCACTCTGAATTCCACTCTGAATGCCGTTCTGTCCCACTCTGAATTCCTCACTGAATTCCATTCTGAATTCCACTTTGAATTCCATTCTGAATTCCATTCTGAATTCCATTCTGAATTCCACTCTGATTTCCACTCTGAATTCCATTCTGAATTCCACTCTGAATGTAATTCTGTCCCACTCTGATTTCCACTCTGAATTCCATTCTGAATTCCATTCCACTCTGAATTCCAGTGTGAATTCCATTCCACTCCATCCTGAGGCACTTTCTGGTGCTGTCTCCCACAGAACATCTTCCTCACTTCTGCTGGAAGCTCACATCCTGTCTTGCTCTGGATGTTTCCTCCTCATGTGCCATTTCTGACTATTCCTGACACATAGCAATAGCAGTGGTGCCAGGTTTGCAATGTTCCCCTTGACAAGGCAAAGTATCCTGTCTCTTTTATTTGTTAATTTTTACCATATTGCATTTGTAAGACCATCTTGAATCTTTTACATTAGTCAGCAGCATCAAGGTCATCTTTGGCCTTTAGCACTGTATTAAACCAAAATGTATTGCTGCAAAAGTCCAGCAAGCTGCTCCAAATTTATATGTAAATCAGATTAGACTCTTTTTTTTTTTTCTTTTTGGTCTCCTGGTGCTATTTCATCACCACTTAAACTGGAAAGCAGAAGTGTTATTGCAAATTCTCAGAACATAGCCTAAACTTTGGGTTGAATGTCAGCCTTTCTGTGATAGATTCAGGGGTTTGTTCTGAATTCTGAAATATTTAAATACTCCACAGAACAGTTTGACTTGTCTGCACCAAGTAACAGTGAGGCAGAGTGCCAGAGTTTGTTGTAGTAATCATTTGTCTCTACAGTTGGTGAGGAAACAAAGACATTGTGCCATATTAATGGGGAAACATCTGCCCTTCCAGGGAGAGGAGTCTGATTAAATGAAAGAGAATAACTTTTCTCATCAGGATAACTTATATTGTCAGTGTGGAGAAGGAGTGTGGGATAATTACTGGGAAATTATAGTCAGGTGTGGAGATTCTGTGACATTTTTGGTCTTCGATTCATCTATCCAGTTTTAGTGAAAATGTCAGCACAGACAAGAAGCCAAGCTTAAACTCTCAGGATAAGCTAGACCGACCAAAGAGATCTGAAATATTCAAAAATAAACTATTTTAAAATCATTTATTGTGATGTTATTATGAGCAGGATTCCCATTAGGAAATGATGAATATCTTTTCTTTCCCTACAGTCACAAGAGGAAAACCTTTTCCTTCACATGCTGTATTATGCCTGACAAAATGAATTAAATGCATGTTTATGATAATTGTGTTATTCATTTTACTTAGCAGTGGAGAGGTGATGGAATGAGAAACAAATATTTTGAATAGATGTTTTCATGGAGTAAATGAAAGCAGTACTGAGTGTATGAATAAGTCATGGTAAAAACAGTTCAGACACTTATTTTGGACATTCACAGCATTATTTTGCCTAATATGTACATTAAGTAGGGCTTTTGCTTACATTATGCTCTGAATGTGTCATCAAAAAGCCTTCTTCTGAATAAACTTGCTTAAATTATGGATACAAGGACCCAGCATGTTTTAAAATAGGCTTTAAAAATATGCAGAGTGCGAGTGACATTGGAACACTTTTCATGCACCTATTCATTCAATTTGCTTTATTCATTTTTAAAAGTTGAGAGATGGCTTCCAAATTGTGTATAAAAATGTTCAGTATCAATCAGTAAAATAGGCAGAGGCCTTGTTTTTCATTTTGTTGGCGGTTTTTCACTCTTATCTTAAAAAAGAGGGAGCCACTCCAGTAATGCAGCTTCCACCAAATGTGGGTATCCATCACCAATTTCCCCTCCACCATCAATCAGACTGAGCCCATCACACTGAATTTTTGCTATGAGGAAAGGAAGCAGCTTTATAATTGAAAATAGGGAGGTTTCTCACTAAATTCTGACCTGTGTGTAAATATGTGCATTCTGATTTGAAGAGCACCTTGCTAGAGAAGTGCAGGACTTTGTGAACTTTTTAACAAGAGCCATGTTTTTAACAGTGTGGTTGCAATAATTCAAAAACCTGCCAAACCTGAAGTTAAAAGCTTATCTCATCAGGTTGATAATAGTGTGATTAATGTAAGTAGAAGAAATAATCAGATGTTCAGGATTTGAAGTGTATAGAAAATTAATCATTTTGTACAAGAGAATTATGGGTGGCACTTATTGAAAAGTAAAGATTGGTCTAAAATAACAGTTCCAAGCACTTTATGCACAGTTTTTAGCATTCAGATATGCTTCATTCCAAACATTAGCTATAAAGATGGTTGAGATCCCTTGGTGATTTTTTTTCAAAAAGATATTAACCATAGAAACATGCAAGGAAGTGGTTGCATGACAGTGGCTTTGACTGTAAGTCACATTTTCTCACTCATCATTTGTGCTCATCCAGCTCTGGGTGACGCTGAGAAAATAATGCCCAATTATTTTCAAGGTCCAGGTTAAAAAAGGTGGTTCCCTACACCTCCTTCTGTCTCCTCCATCCTGTGGGGTTCTCCGTTGATTTCTTGTCAGATTTTTTGCAGCTATCCCCTTAAATTTCTGCTTTTGCTATGTAAGGCATGAAGTGTTTCTTAGCTATGGCACCTTCACACCGAATTTCAGAGCTCTGTATTTAAAAATTCACATCCATTTTGCTGCTCTGGTTGATAAACCTTTATTCATCCAAAAGACCTCTCACAATTGGTTTTACCCTCAACATGAAATAATGACATGATTAAATGACTTAAAAGCAATCTGGGCCATTAAACTTTAGCCATTTCCATTAATGCATTCTAGATATGGACTGCATTTGTTGTTCTGTACATTTTTGGGTTGTGCTTATGGAATTAGAAGAAAAGTTCCTAGTATTTCAATTCCACAGCAGTCTGAGATGTTTTAATTGCTTTGCTTGGTTTGTTCTGCTGGGGTTCTCCACTGCTCCAGCCATTTAAGCAGTCTGAGACCAATTGTCTATAATCTGACATAGAAGAAAATCAGATTTAAATGCCTTTTTTACTAACTCAGAGATCAACCAAAACAGAATGGGGGTTGTGAAATTATTTTTGTGCAATCATTTGTTATGAATTCAGATAAATAATTACCTACATTCCTGTTAATGAGCAAGCTAGAGTGATTCTTAATTTCCAATAGCATGTTTTGCCCCTTCATATGGGAAATACAGGGTAAATATATATATGTACATATACTGCTGAACAAGCTTAGATAGTATTAATTATATATTCAAAATAAAATTAAAATTTCTTTCACATAAATGTTTTGTGTTTTGATCCTGGGTGAATCTTAACACAAACAGAGATGATCATGCAGCTATACATAGTCAATTTAAAAGCTGACAGCATAATTCATGCATGTATGAGTTACCATATAATACAAAAATCTCAATGAAACTCTATGTTTTTTATGACCCACCTATAAATGCTGAATTACTGATCTGTAATAATTTTGCTGCTCCATAATAAATTGCTACCATAGAAACCTCACAGTGCTGTGGAACAGCATCTTCTCAGATCTCAGCCAAAAACATACTTCCAGTTACAAATAATTGAAGAGAATTTCATAAAAAGTTTGGGAAAAGCAGCAAAGTCCATCCATTTATTTATTCTTTTAGGGGTTTTCCTCGCTGTTGATTGCAGTACTAAAGTGATGTTAAGTTACACAATTTTCACCGTGGCTTTGTAATTATATTTATTTAACTTACAGAGGGCACTGATTATGGTCCAGAAGTCCAGCTGGGAGCATCCCAGTGGGCAGGAGGAGGGAGATGCTGTTTTTGGAAGTGAGCAGCAGCAATCTGAGAAGTGCTAAAAGGTGTGGTTTTAGCAATCCCTTAAGGATTTTCTCACCTTCCCACATGCATTAAATTTCAGTTGTTACCTCTCTCTGGATGACCGTAACAGTAAACATTAAAGTTAATGATTCTTCTTGAAAATTGAGCTTTTTCCATTCATGGGAGCTATTTTTCTCTCAAAAATAAAAAAAAAAAAAAAAATGAGGCTGGTGATGGCAGAGCCACCTGAACCAAAATGCTGATCCAGAATATTTTTCACAGATGCCACGGCCACTCTTCATGAATCTGTATTTTGTCAAGTTTTTGATTTCTTGGCTATTTCTGGGACTATTCAGCATCTAATATGAAATGTGGGATACATTTTGAAGAGGAAATATTTCTTTCAGTGTCTTTTAGAAGAGACCCTAGGAGGAGGAGGAATGTGGGATATTTTGAACCAGTTTTCTTGAAGTGATTTGCATCTACAAGCTGTACCAAATTTCCAAGAAGTTCATCTGTGATTTGTACATATCCAAAGGAACTGTTTGTATTTACAAGTGCTGAGTATCTTGAAAGCAATGAAATATGATGGCTACTTCATACTCCCATTTTTTCAATATCTTCATTAGAAAAGTTGATAATTATCTCCTGTGAACATTAGGTCTCTCTAGCAGATCCTGACTAGCAGGTGAATTTTAATTTTTGTTGTAATTTACAGCATGTTCAGCCATTGATGGTGTTTTAAATAAACGGTAACTATGTATTTGAAAATCCATTAGAAAATTGAATATTTTTTTTTTAGGAGCATGTGGTGTCTTTCTTAACACAGTGTTATCAAAAGAAAAGCCAAAATAACTCTTTACATTATTTTAAAATAGCAAACTCTTCCTAATGAATTTGCTTTGTATCTAAAGTGACTTTGAAATATAATTAAAAAAAAAAAAAAAGTTCACCTCTACTTTGAATATGATGTGGTAAGGAAAAACCAAATACAAACTTTCCTTATGTTTTTCTGATTTTATGCAACTTACTCTTTGCATTTACTTGAAGTTGGAGGTCCTTCATGTAAACTCTGCTCCTCACTTTGATAACCTTATCTGCACAAAGCAGTCCTTTAACTTTTTATGTCAGATGTGACATGATGATGCCTGTAAGGACGGAGGTACAAAATAATGCAGGGTGAGCTGGAGCAATCTCTATTTTCCATAGGTGAGTGGGTGTTCCCTTGTGCTTCTCGTGTTTCCTTCCATTTCTGGCTTCCACTGTACACATTCTTTTCATTGCTCACAGGTGCCAAACCTATTTTGGATGGTGTTTCCCACACATCCAGCATGGAAATGAGATACCTGCATTTTTATTCCATTGAGATAAGCAGGGGAACGTTCAGTGGTCACTAAACTGGCTGTGCCAAAATATTTGTGATGTTGTCAACACTTCTAACTATATTTTACAAGCCCTTTGCTGTAATGCTAATAATTAAATTATTTTGAAAATAATCACAGCGGAGGCTGAAGAAGAAATGGCGAAATTTGGCAATATGTCATATATCCTTACACCTGTGTGCAGGAGCCTTTGTGCCTACTCTCCTGATCAGTTTTGCTTTATTTTCAAGTGTTAGTGGGAGAAGAGGAGTGAGGACACACTCTTAAAGGGCCAGCAGGGAGTTGTCATGCCCACACATAGTGCTGCTGATCCCACTTCATCCCTCTAACTGCTGTATTTTCATTAGGAGCTTGGATTCTGTTTCCCTCTTTCTTACAAGGATGTTACAGTTCTTTATTCTTCACTGACAGCTGGCAACAGGTAATGCTGGCTGTTATTTTGTTCAGCCCAGTCAAGCACATTCATTTCCAAGTATAACCATGTTTTGTTTGCTGTATTTTGTTCTTGGGGTGGTTGAATGCCATCCTTGGAAAGATGTGCATTGAGCTACCCTTGAATAAGTGCCTTGCCTTCGGCATTCATGAGTAAATTCTGTAGTTTTTGTTTCAAGCCTTTGACATGTCATCAAGTGTAAATCTATTCTAATGCCAAAATCCCTCTTGATGTCTGATGCCAATCAGTAGCTTTTCATCTTGAAAAAAAGGTAGTGAATAATTTGCCCTGTGGATATTCCACAGACACCATATATGGCAAGAAGCAAAGAGAGGGGAATCCCATACCCATTTTTTAAATTCAAATAATCATGTTCAACCAGTTTGCTTTCCTAAATACCATTGGTAGTCTGGTACATTTTCTCGCTTTCAAGTGAATATTGAATACTTGTCTAATTTGCATGTTTTCGATGTGTGGAAACAATATGCTCTTTCTGTTGCTGTATTTTATTTCATGAGCAGTAGCCAACATGCTGTAATATGTGAATTATATTACATTTGTTATTTTAATAGGAAGGTCAAATCTTTTACCTCCTTCAGCTTCATTAGTGTTTCTTTATTAAAATAAAAAAAACAAAAAAAAGGAGACCGAAAAGGCATTTGCTATATAGGAAGGTCAACATTTTCTTTGTGAACACAGTTTGTACCCATGATTTTGAATTTCAATGAACTGTAAGCCCTAAGAGTGTTGAATTAAAGGCATAAAACACTGTAGTTCACTCAAGAGCTCAAAAGTATGTAATTTCTTTCCTTAGAAAGGAAGCCTACTGAAAACCTAATGAATGTGTTTATATACTTGAATGGCACTCATATAGTTTATACTCAGAAGAAAGAAGCGAGTGGAGCTTTGTATTTAACTTCTTTTCAGCCTGAAATATTACAGGATTTTAGAGTGCAGAAACTATTGTGGGTACTTAATCTGACCCCCTGTGCAATGCAGGTCATGATACTTTGCACAGTAATCCCTGCACTAGGGCAGATAAATTCTTTATCAGTGGGCAACATCTTGTTCTGAGTTTAAGCTGCCACCGTATCCTAAATCTCATAACATTAATAATAGCAATGCTGTGAGGTATTTTCCTTATAATTTGTAATAATAATGTTGAATCCTACACCTCAAGTTACTCAGAATTCTTGCATGTCTTAATTAAACTCTAAGATACCATTATTTTAAAATGACAAGTCATGTATAAAATTTCCAATGTAGTTAATCAGGAGTAGAATTTAAACTCATAATCTTCTGCTTTACCTAATAAATCATAAAAACACTCATTAGTTGAGTCACTAACCAGTGATGATTTTAGGCTGAAAAATCTAATCATAATTAGGGTAAGTCAATTTTGTCAGGTTTAAGAATTGCTTGAAATGACAGTGAACCCACACTGATATTTTAAAGATATTTGCTGTTTTAGATCAGTGGTTTAAGCTCCCATTCTGAAATCTTGGGGAATCCTGCTGTGCATGTAGGGACTGGTTCCATGCCTGAGACATCCATCCCAAAGAGCTTGAACAACTGTGTTTATGCAGGAGATCATCCATGTTTTATTTCACTGCACCATGCTTTCGGGAATAAAACACAATAGCTGCCCAAGCCCTCAGAACTGAAAGTTTGCTTTGGAAAAATATTAAAAAATATTTTATCCCAATAGAATATGTGTCATCGTTAAATTAGGCAAAGATTAATTATTTATCAGGGGCAGGTTTGCTAGGTCAGGGTTCACAGCTGACATCTTCAAAAACAGACTCTGATTCCCTGTGACAGCTGAACTCCAAATCTTGTCTCTTATCTAAAAGATCCCACAGCAGGACAGATAACCTGACCCCTAACTACCAAAAGCAGCCAATATTCCATTTTCCACTGGGTTTTCTCCCTTGTGCTGAATTTTGTGAGCACACCTGCTCTCTGTTAATGTCAGGATACTGCCAGTGCTTATTACAGCCTTGGTGTCTGTAGAGGCAAACCTGGATTTAGCAATGGGGCTAAATGGCTGCAGCAGAAATGGAAAATATTGTGTGTGTGTCCTAAATGTGATCTCTCCAGGAATAGTTCAGTGCTAGGGCTTTGCAGGATCTCTCTGCACTCAGATATTTCACCATCATGCTGGTTTTTATGTGTGTGATGGTGGCTCTCATGGTGTGGGCAGCCAGGGGCTGGTGACAGCGCCCATAAATACACAAATACAACAAGCAGATGATCTTTGCTCTGTGCAGGCAGAGAATGAACACACAACACTCAGGTATAAAAAGAATAAGGAGTCAACACCAAATGCCATATTAATGGCATTGTTTATGTTTTGTTTGGTTTAATTTTTATTTTTTGTTTGGAGGAAGAGGAACTTAAAATAGAAAGACAAAACCAGGCGAAAAACGCTGAGCACAAGAAGATGTTGGAAGTGGGATAACAGGGAGGATCACATAGGTGGGAATGAAAATGAGGTGGAGACTGAGAAAGAGAGAAGGCTGGAACAAACTGCACAAGGCAGAGAAATCCTGGCCAAACTTATTGGAAGTTTTCTTCTTGTTTGCATCTCCCCCTTTGGCTGCTTCTGCTGGGGTCTAGCTCAGTCTGGCCAATTTGTTCCCTTTTTGCTCTCCTCTTGGGTGGGATGTGCACTTATGTGAGTCTAGAAAAACAGTCTCTGGTTTGGCTGCTTCAGCTAAAATCCAGTTTCTCATTTCTGATAAAGGCTTTGCAACTCTGAATATATTTAGACTTTAATACATTAAATATGTTATTATTAAATCTATATTATATAAATATATTTATCTATCTATTTATTTATGTATATTTTTGGGTGTGGGTAGGAAGCATTGCCTCATCTCTGCTTGGTTTGCAGTCTCCAGAGCTCTCCATACACCAAAGAATTCAGTTTGGGCTCTGTACCCAAAATTGTGTCTGTCATGTCTAGTGAAAGTGAAATGGAAGAGTATCAAATGCACTGAGGATTAGACTTGTTACCCTGGGGATTTATTTGGCAATGAATCATTTATTTACTGCTGTGTTAAAATTACAGCTGAATTCTGATGGAGGCTGTACCTAACTTTCCATTCTTGTGGCAAGCTACTGAAAATATCATGGCAAGGCAAATCTGGCATCAAATGAATTCCTTCAACTGCTTTTAGCCCTGTAAATCAGGGATATTTCATACAGTTAACAACATGCTAAAGTGGCTTTTCTATTTAACCTGGTAAATTTTTGTGAGCTGTTTTCTTTCTGACAAAATCTATTGCAGAATTGTTCAGCCACCCTTCCTCTGTGCTAACTTTGACAGGGGTCTTGGCTTCCGGAATATTCTGTTTTAAAACAGAATATTCTTTTTTATATTTATATATAAAAGAATATTCTATTTTCTATTTTTATATTTTTTATATTTACTTTTTTGAACTGTAAAAAGTTTTAAAAGATTGAACTGTAGAAGGTGACTTCAGTGAAGACAGACCTACAACTCTTACACTCCAGACCTCAAGCATGTCACCAGTAGCTAAAATGCTGGGTGGTTTTAGCTTTATCATCCAAAAATCAGGTCGAGTTAGACTGGGCAGAAATCTGGTTTTCTTTGTCTGGATTTCTGCCAATGTTTTGATGGGAGCATCCTGGAGACCTTAAATCGCAGCACTGGGGAAAATGGAGTTTCTGAATTGTGGCTGAGAGCCTCAGTTATTGAGCCACTCTCTATTGGGGTAATGCATGGGGTGGATTTATTGGAGAGCAACGTGGGTATGTGAGAAAAGTGAACAGGGTGATGGTGACTAGGAACCAAACCAGGAAAATAAATGTATTAACATAATAAAAAGTGAAGGTGTCTGAGTTGAGCCTGAGGCGTAAGTAGAGAATGCAGGAAAAAGAGAATATCTTGAAGTTAATGGTTTTGCAGTGGAGAGGTAGATTGTGAACAGCAGGAATTATGTTAGGAATAAACTATTGGATTTCCTTGGTCTGGAACATTTCTGTGCTGTTTTACAAGGTTGAAGTAAATGTAAACATCTATTAATCGCCTAGTTCTCACCATCATATAAAATAACTTCATAAATAAAAGCCAAGTAATTACTTTTTAAAAACTTATTTTTAGCACTTGATTCATCAAATAGATCTCCTTCCCTGAGTCCAGAGCCCAGATTTGTGCTCCCAAGATGCAGATTCCCATTGTAGGAATGTTTGGCTTCTCCAAGTGACCGTGATGGAGCTGCAGCCAGTGAAACTGAGCATGGCCATGTCTGAAATGTGCCTGCAAGTGTTTGCTCTGGGTCCTTTCATTTTCCCTGCCCTGCTGCAGGAAAAGAACATCCTGAGAGCCCACAGGCTCCAGGAACACCGAGCTGCTGCTAAAAACAATTCTAGGCAGTGGTTGCTGGGCAATCAGCACCAGGTAAACTGAGATCCCTTGGCTTTCCCATACTTACCTTGATTAATGATTTAGCCAGTCATAAAACACAGTGTTATTTATAGTTTAGATAGGATGCCTAATGTTTTTTCAGGGGAAATGAAACTGTGTGTCATCTGTGAAAGCCTTCCTTCTGGTGCAGATAGGCTGAAGTTAATTTTACAAGTACAATCAGTTTGGTATAAATCTCTAGTATGTTTTAATGGCAAAACCTTTTACACTTACCATGGCAAATAATACAGAAAGTACCAAAGCTGACATAACTTTTAGGTCTTTTCTTTAGATGACACCATGATTTTTTTTAAAATAAACAAGTTCCCTTCTTGTCAATTATTTGTTTGCAGTGATAGTGAGATCTGATCCAGATTTGGTCAGCTTTCCATGCACCTACAATAATTGGCTCTGAGAGTTAAAACTCTACTGAAAAGAGCCAAACCATCATGTTATAGGAAATACTTCTCGAAATTATTTTATTCTTTGGTTTAGTCACATAGTATCTAATAAAATATTTTTAATAGCAAAAGATGGAGCAGTTTTTTTCCAGCTGAGCAGAAACATTCTCTCAAAACTAATATCAATATGCCAAGGTAATGCCATTTGAACAAATCCCATTTGAAGAGCCAAAACTATCTTTACCAAGTTCTATAAATATACTAAGAAATAGGAGAATGGCAACCACATACAAATTGCCTTCAAAGTGTCCATGTAAATTTTCCCACAAAAATACGAAAGTGACATTCATTCACAATGTCAGAAGAATATTATTTTTGTGCTTTGGTTCTACAGGCTTAACACATGCACTAACTTCTTCATGATTTGTTCTGTCTTAGGGCTATTTTCAGTGTAATCTTTTTATGGGGCTGTATTATGTACAAAAATATAGTTTTCTTGACATAAAGCATATGCTCATAGGACCATAAAAATGCTCCTTCTTTTTGGGTGCCCATGACCAATTCATAATGTCTTGAGGATTAATTGATAAAAAAAATTATTTCTCAGTTAGAAAAACAGACTGAAAGTTACCTCTTTTTAAAAATTATTCTTTCTTGTCAGAGACCAAGAGCAAAGTTTAGTCAGTCAGCTTAGCTTGCTAAATTTGGCTGGATGCATTTAGTCACATATTATCTAATGATGGCATTGCAGTGCTGCACCTACACGATGCAAACAGATATATATATAATATATCTGTGTATATAATATACAAATAATTAAATAAATAAAAATACATACATAAAAATAAACTGTTATATATAAATAAGACATATATAAACTCTTCTACAACCTTTACAGTAAAAAGACTGGCTACTCTAAATCATTCAGTTTTAGGTCTATTGCAGCTTGTTTATCTACTTTCTTAAAAAATGTGAGACAATTTGCAAACATCTTTAAGGCAAAGTCTTTTCTGTGAAGTAATTGCAATGGGAGTGGATGATGTGCTGAAGAAGAAGAAAATGAGAAATAAAAAAAATCAAGTAGGCAATGATTTCTGTATATTCCTTAAATTTTTCTCATAGTTAAGCACTATGTTATCACTAATGAGTTAAAAATCCTTAGTGATTGATTTGCTGAACCCTATACAGAGAGCAGATATTTATTGAATATGTTAAAAACCAGTGTTGTAGAACTGCGTGATAGCTTTCAGACAAGTGGCAGTAGTGGAGAGTTTGAAGGTCAGTGAAGAGCAATTCCTTTTCATCACAGATGAAGTTCTGCCTGTGACTTTCCATTGTAAAGCACTGAAGACCTGGAGAAACACACATTTTAATGTTATATAGTGGCCCCATCATTTCATATGAGCAGGTTTTCATTTGACATTTGGCATCAAAGAAAATCTGTTAATAGCCTATGCATCAGTTTCTTCTTATGGTTGAAAGTTTTCACTTTCTCCATGATTAACCAAAGCAGCTAAGAGGGAAAGTCAGTAAAGAAGTCAAGAGTTCCTCTATAGTCTTGTTTCATTGATTACAAAATGACCTGGTATCTACTTTAATTCTGCTTTCCAGAGGAAAAAAGAAAGAAGCTGTGCCTTCTTTCTAAATACACTGGGCTTGGTTTGCACAAAGGAACACCTGAATTTTTTGCTCTTTACTTCTTGGGGCTGCGCATTGAGAGCACTCACCTCTCTACATGCTTACCCTGTAAAGGGGAGTGTTATTTAATGAATATTTTATTCAATGAGCTTGATCTAAGTGATGCCTTAAGGAGCTGGAACAGAGGCTGGATGGAGGATCTAAGTGATGCCTTAAGGAGCTGGAACAGAGGCTGGATGGAGTTAAGAGGGATAAAGTGGAAATTTATTGAAGAGCCTTCAAAGGCCACAGCTTGGCAGTGCCTGAGCCACAGCCATGGCTCTGCCTGGATAGCTCCAAGATGGAAGCAAAAGAGGGCTTGGTCAGATCTCACATTTTTATAAGTTCTGCTCCATTTGCACCTTGCAGTTCATTGTCCCATTCCAGCTTTAGCCCAGGCACTCCCACCCTGCTTGTTTTTCTCTCTGCAGCCCACGGGGTTTGTGCTCTGGGGCTGAGATTGGGATCATTTGTCCTTGGTGCCCAGCTGGAGCAGGAATTGTTTTGTCTCCCTGCTCTGTGCACAGAGCTCACCATCCCTGAATGTGAAGCTCAGACCCACACACTAAAGCAGCACAGAATGTGAAAAATAGAAAAGGCTAAAACCCAAGGCACCATGAGAAACAGACAACAAAACCTCTGCTGAGCTGTGTGGAATTAAGGGTCGGGTCCTTACATCCAAGAAACTGCAGAGAAATAAAATTTCCTCTTCTTTAGCAGTGAAGCTGCAGGACCCGTTTCATGCCATCTCAACAATTCTTGCATGCAATTTCCTGGAAGCAAGGCTTGCTGTGCACCATTTGCTGTCAGGAGGTTTCTCCTGGTGGCTGGAGGAGCCACCCCTCCTTCTGCTGCCTGTTTGGGGCTCCACAGCCTCAGGGTTTTGCCACAAGCATGTGATGCTGCCAGTGGGAGTGCTGCTGTCCCAGGAGGGGTTTGGCCTCAGTGACATTTCCATTGGCATCCTGCTCTCGAGGTGGCTCCCAGGTTGGGCAGCAGTTCCAGGAGCCTCCTGTCCTTAAAGGAGGATAATATAAAATAATAATAATAATATAAAACTTACAGCTCGCACACTTTATACTTGACAGCAGACCAGGTCAGTAGCTTGCTTTTCTGGGCTCCTGTTGAGAATAAGTTTAACAGACTGAAATGAATCTTTTGCAGTGCAGTTTGGGTGGAGTTAGTTTACAACTTTACAAGAGTTCTAGCCAATATTTGAGGGATCAGCTCCAGAATCCCCTCAGCCCAGATAAAAAGTTTGAAACTGGGCAAAGAACACTGTCAGGTGGCCAAAGCTGATTGTGAAAATCATTCCTGTTGAGTTGCAAGCTTATGGACTTGTGTGGCAGCAGCAGCAAGAGCCTGGCATCTGAACTCTTAAATGATTTTATCTGCTCAGAGCCTGCTGCAGCCTGTGGCTGAAGGTTTCTGGAAGAGCTGGCCCTCATGTACCTTCAACAACTTCTGCTTTTTTTTGTCAACATAACATTTATAACATGTCAAGTGAGTAAATTTTAGCAAAAATCTTGGGTTTTAGAGTGTATTTATTTGCAAGATGGTTTTAGCGTGTATTTATTTGTCATAGAGTTCAGTGTAGTAAGACTTATGAGTATTTTTTAATAGTTTGGATTTTATTTGCAGTGTAGTAAGTCTTATAAGTATTTTCAAATAGTTTGGATTTTATTTGCAGTATAGTAAGACTTCTGAGTATTTTTGAATAGTTAGGGCTTTATTTTCAGTGTAGTAAGACTTATAAGTATTTTCAAATAATTTGGATTTTATTTTCAGTGTAGTAAGAATTAAAAGTATTTTCCAAGAGTTTGCATTTTATTTTTAGAGTAGCAGTTTATAAACAAAGAGAAAGCGTACCATAAATTCAACTCCTACATATGCAATACTAAAATTGTCTGCTTGAAGAGCTTTCATTTAGTTTAAATCTCCTCAAAAATGTCTTGAAATTCTGCAAATAAAACAGAGTTATTTAACAATAATTAAATTGTAACAAGGAAAATCTTCTTAAATAATACCATTGGTGTTCACAGTCTTAGAGAAATGGTATCTCAAAGTGGTTTCTTACACAGAAAGTATTTTCTACACTCCTTAGTATCAAAAAACAATTAAAGTAATGATGTGATTTGATACACGGGCCATAAAATAACCCATGGCATTGTTCCTCAAATTTCCTATTAATTCTTTTAATCATGTCCATCTTTTCTTTTTTCTCACATGTCATACTTGAAAAAAAAGCAAATGGAACCAAGCCCTTACCTCCAGCATAAATGGGTGTTATTGTTCTTGTCTGCTGATAAATATGAGAAATTAATAACTTCCTCCCTCCATTAAGGTGATTTTCAAGTAATTGCTTGGCAGAAATTTATGTGCAGGGTGAAGGCCACAAGCTGACTTTGTGTCATGCATATTAGATTCTTCCTGGAAAAAGAGGGAAACATATCTTCATTTATTTTTATTTTGTGGGTATTTATCTTATTTATCTTTATTTTGTGGGCAGTTTCCTGGTTTTATAAAAACCCATATTTTAATGCATGCACATGAAAGTTGGTGCAGTTGGACAAAATAATGCTAAAGTCATTTTGATTAGCAACAGAGACCATATTATCATTTCTGCTGTTCTTCATTTTGTTTTAGAGAGACACATCAGGTGTTTATGTCTGCTTTTAATGAGACAGATTTCTTCGTTTCACTACCCTTTATCTAAGCTCCAAATACTTCTTTTGTTGCCTTTCTTGTTTGAACAAATAAAAAAATACCTTCATGAAGTAACCTACCTACCTGGTAGACTTCATTCTGTTTGCTTGCTTTGGTTATTTGTGGAGTGGAATAATTCCATTTTCTCTGTCCATATTTCTGTGCAGGATCTCCCAACATGATCCTGAGAGGCTTCTTTACCTTGAAAGAAAACAAATCAGTGGAAGGTTGGTCCAGAAAACCTGGGCTGCCAGTTCAGCTTCCAAGGAAAGCCTCAGGAATAAAGGGTACATGAAGGCAGCTGTTGAAGGATTCATGCCTTACAAAATAGTATTAACCTGGATGAGGGTGAAAAGGAGTGAAGAATAGCTCAGAAATTTCTATTTCACTTTCCAAAGTGTATATTTGGCCTTCAGGCTCAGGTATTTTTCCTGTGGATGGAGGATTTGTCTTCCTGCCTCTTGTTTAGGGATAAAGAGGGACTGCCTATCCTTTTTGGCTGAAAGAGGCAAAAAAAGGCAAAACTTCTGGGTTCCTTTTTTTTCTTAACATTTTTAAGGTATCTTTTAGCAGGAGATGTGTTTTCATGATTCAGTATCAGATTTTTTTTATGTCTTTGCACATGGAAATACACAGACATGATTTTGGTGGTGGAGCCCATGGGGCTGTGCCAGTGCACAGAGGACGAGGCTTGGGACAAGAGAAAAACAAAAATTGTTTGTTCATTCCAAGGAGAGGAACAACTTTCCCTCCAAAGCTTCTGTCTTTTCCTGAGAATTTGCAGAGAAGTAAATTTCTGGTATATTAATGCACAACAATCATCTTCCCAACCAGTTCTGCCTCTTAAAATAAACTCCGTGTTACTTAATAAGTTTATATGTGAGAACAGATAAATTTGCAATCCAATTATAATAATATATTTTAAATGCCTTAAAAAGGCTTATCTGAGCTGGGTAAAAGCCTTAGGTGCTGATTTCAGCTTTTTTTTTTAATGATTGTTGCTTATTTTCCCTTTTTTGCCTCTTCATGGTAGTTTCATTTTCTCACCTAAAATCCCAGTATCTCCAGATATTTTTGTGTTTTCAGGTGTTCTGTAAAGGCAGATTTTCTTGGAGAAAGAAGGCTCTTTGAACTGTCAGGCTTCTTGTTCCCTGTCACATCCTGTAGATGCCCATTGACATGTCAAAATAATCCTTGAGCTCCCAACATGGCACTGACATGGCCAAGCACAGCTTCTCGTCTTGTGGATCTCCTTCAGTTTAGTCAGTGGCTTTCTTCTGGAATCAATGATTTTTTTTTTTTTTTCATTAGGGGTCTAAAATTTAAAAACTATCCAGTGTCAGTGTTTTTTTTTAAATGAGTGTTCATTGCCATTGCTGAGTTAGTCACTGACCTTGAAAATGCAAAGTAAGAAGAGTGCCTAATTTGAAAATTACTGTATAATTGTTTGCTGTTAATGGAAATACACAACTCTTGAGCATAATTACTTTGCTTTTCTTTTTTCCTTGCATTTCTTATGACTCCTGTATAAGTGTAGTTCAAGAATGAGGTGTTTGATCAAAATATTGTATTGACTAATTTAAAAAATATTGTATTGACTAATTTAAAAGAATGAAGTCTGTAGTACATCTGGGAGGGGTTTTTTTTGGCTAGCTAAGCAATAATTGAGTATTTTTGCAATGATTGGTTTCATAATGTGTTGTCCATAATTTGGACTGGGGCCTTTGGAAGTTGTTCTATCCTTAACAGAGTGGAGAAAAAGGAAAGATGAATCTACCCAAGATAAACATGAGAAAACTTCTCAGGGTAGAATGTCCAGCATTTGGCAGTGCATGCCCTACTTAGCAATGTCTCCCTGTCTGTGATAAGATTGTTTTAGGCTCTTCATGACTCACTACTCACTTTTTCAAAGCTTCAGATATTTATGTTCTACCAAGAGGGAGGAAAAGTCCTACATAATTAGTTCTGTTTACTTGATTAATAATTTTATTCATATACTAAGTGAAAAGTTCTGTTTACTTTAATAATTTTACCTGTGTGCTAAATGCAAGTATTTCCCCTCAGATGACATAGGCAGAGCAAGGGACTTCCTTTTTCCATGTCCAGTTCATTTAACTTCTATTAAAAATAATAATTTTTTTTCCAGAAGTCACTCCAACTCTTCCTTATTTCAGTTTCTGATGGGAAAGCTCTGCATAATACTGGTGTCCATACCCTGACTAGCATAATTGCTTTTAGTAGGTTGGAATTTCTTACCTGAACTCAGCGATTTAATGAGAGCTGTGCCAAGGCTTGTAAGGAAGTTCAGGTCTGGAAGGCAGAGCAGGAAGATGGGGGATGGACTGGGATTCTGGTGCTTACTTGGAAAGTTCACTTTTTAACCTGATACTCTGTATATTACCTGGCTGTTGTTTTTTAAATGGCAGATTTTTGGCAGCTCCGTGGTTTTTCTGAGGCCACAGCATGTAATTGTAACAGAGAAGGAATGATTCTTTCAGAAGTAGGCACCTCTAATAAACTCAAATGAAATAAACAAGCTATTGCTTCACTAAGACTGGGTTGGATTCCAAAATCAGGCTCTCAATAACTATGTGGTGCCCATGAAAATATTCTTCTGTACTGTTTATATTATATTGGAGTTGATATATTCTTGAATGCAGTCCAATCCTTCCAGCAAAGGTGTTTTCCTAGTTTACCTTTGGGTGCAAGCTGTATTTTCGCAGAGTAATTCCTCCAGCTTGTGATAATAAATGGCTTCATAGAACTTACAGAGCTACCTTTAAAAATATATTTTTTTTAAAATATAAAATAATTAAATAAAAATAAATTATTAAAAATAAAAGTATAAAATTTAGGTCTTGGGGTTCCCCAAGCAGGTTTTTGTAGAGTTGCAAAGAGAATAGAAATAAGTGCTGGAATTCTGGCAGAGTTTGAGTTGAACTGCGCACGCACATGAGGTTGCACACAGACCTTTAGGATCTTACCAAAACGTGTTGTGCACTGGAATTGTGCTGTGGTTAGCTCACATCAAGCTTCAATTAGACAAGAATGTGAAAGGACCATTTAATTAGTTGGTAAATATCTGTGCCTGGAAGTTAACAACCTGGAAAGTTGTGGGCTTTGGCAGCTGCTATCCCACACAAGTCCTGTCAGGCAGGATGTGCCATTGGGTGTTGTGCAAGACCTCACCTCAAACTGGAACACTTCAGAGTAAGTGGCTGTAATTTGGAGTCTCATTAATGATATGGTGGCAAGAACAGTGGAATTTTTTTAAGTAAGGAAAAAAAAATTATAAAAGTCTTAAGTAACGAGCAGCCTGTGTCATCTGTGTCATATTATGTAACATATCAAACTGTCATTTTGCCCTGCTTATGATGTGAGATATGCTTAAGACTTAATCACCCAAAGTTGTTAAGTAGAAATTAATTTAAAGTGTGTAATGATGTGTTTCTTAGAAATAATTGGTGTGGTTAAAAATCCAACAACATCAAAAAGTTTTTCATTCACTTTCCTTCTTCTTTTAATTAAAAACACTGGGTTTTAAGAGGACATTGAATTAGTTTAGATAATCACATTTTTCTTCTTAAAAAATGCTAGTGCCCTCCTGTTTGCCATCCTGCATGTACATAATTACAGGTGTATGGAATAAAGTTAGAAACACACAGAAGTGAAGATTTTAATAGCAGATCTTGGTTCTTAAATCTGTGCTTTCTCAGTTCATGAGCAGTGGGAACTCCCTTAGGTAAAATTTTATAAAACAAGCATTGACTGTAACTGTCTTTTCCTTTTTTGGCTTCTGTTTGCTGAAGAGCTGCTGTGCTATCTGTTTAGAGACACATGCTGTAAGAGTCATGTTTAATGCTGAAATGTATTGTCACTGTGCTTTGTGGTTTTCCAGTGACAGGTTATGGTTGTGGATTTGCTTTATTTGGGTGTTTTACTCCTGTGGAGACGCCTTCACCTCACAGGCTTTGCATGCAGCGTGTTGTACCTTTAGTAAAGGCACTTTTGGGGTGCTGATCTCTCTCTAGGGGGGATTTTCCCCCTGTATTCCACATCCTTGGCACACAAGGCAGGTTGGAGAGGTGCTGGTGCTGCTCAGGAGGAGCCTGACTGCTCTGGGGAGGGCTGCACTCAGATTTAAGGGATGGGAAATGGTTGGAGCTGCCGGGAGTGCTCAGAACCACCAGTGAGTGACAACACAGGGCATCTCTGATGTCTCTGATCTTGCACCAAGTCCTCCTGTCCTGGGGGAGAACCCTGCCATGGCCACAGCTCTGTGGGAATGAGGATTCATCCTTCCCACCCAACAACTGTGACTCTCACTGGTCCTGGAATGGGAGGAGGAAATGCAGCAGAGGAGGAAGAGGCAAAGCTGAAATTGCTCAAAACTCTCCATTATTTATGGAGGTGAAGCCTCAGGTTTCAGCTTTTCTATTTTCCACATTCTGTGCTGCTTTAGTGTGGGGGTCTGGGCTTCACATTCAGGGATGGTGAGCTCTGTGCCCAGAGCAGGGAGACAAAACAATTCCTGCTCCAGCTGGGCACCAAGGACAAATGATCCCAATCTCAGCCCCAGAGCACAAACACCGTGGGCTGCAGAGAGAAAAACAAGCAGGGTGGGAGTGTCTGGGCTAAAGCTGGAATGGGACAATGAACTGCAAGGTGCAAATGGAGCAGAACTGATCCCAGGGAGAGAGCCCGGGAGCGCTCCTGCATTTTGGGGCCATTTTGGTTCATCTTGGGTGCAGCCCTGGCTGGGCTCTGGTGCTGCCCAAGGTGGATCCATGGAGGAGATACTTTGAATCAATCCGTGCTTTATCCTTTAGCTCTGTCCAGCCCCTGCTCTAGGGCAGCCTGCACAAGGCATCAGAGATACTCAGATTATTAGGATTTTGAACTTGGGACACACAGGCATCCTTCAGTGGTGGGATTTTTTTCTCCCCTGATAGATAAAGACAGGGCAGAAACTTGGTGCTCTCTTCCTCATCCCAGCCCTGTGCAGAGGCTGGGGAACAGAAATAGTTGGCTGTAGAACAGCCAACAACAGAAATAGTTGGCTCCAAAGTACCCTTCTGTGTCTTGAAGAATATTTTAGGGAGAATGTAGCATCAAGTGAGATAAACCAGTAATACATTTAAAAAAGGGAGTGCTGGAGGACTAAGAGGTTAATAATTGGTATGAAAGGGGTACATACAGAATTGAGCATTACAGTGAAAAGAACAGATCATCACCCCTGTTCTTGGGGAAAGTTCTCTGTTAGAGCTAAGAAAACTATTTTGAAGAATCAACAGAAACAGATAATTAGAAACAAAAAGCTGAGGCCTAGCCCAGTTGCCATGGAGTGTAGCTCATGGAAGCAAAATGCAGTAGATTGATTTCTTTTACACCTCTGGAGAAAACCTGACAAATACTATGCACCAGCAATCAAGCAAAAACCACATCATTTTTCAAATGCAGAGGGAGAAAAACCCTTTCCTTCATTTATTCTTGCAGCTGAAGTGAGGAGTTGGTTCATGAGCTTGTTTCAAGACTTTTAGCTTTCTGCTGCTATAACAAAATCTAGCTCTTGCTTCTAATGAAATTGGCAGCCAGCTTCCTCCCAGAAAACACATTATCCCGCAAATGAACATGGGATTAACCCACTGATAAGTAAGACCAAGGTATTTCAGTGGCCTTTCCTGCCCTTTGCTGAGTGTGGATCAGAGGGTCTGACAAAAGGAAAGGTATTCTGCTGGTAACAATCACTTCCACTCACATTACAGAAACCCAGAGAAGCAATATACCTGCTTTCCCAGCAGTAAGCTCTTTTAAAAAGCCACATGCAATTTCCCCCACAATGCTGGCAATTCTGGCTGAATTAGTTCACATCCTGCCCATATTTTTCCATATCCTTGTTCTTGTGCCAGTGAGAGACATTTCTACATTTCACATTTAAATATTCCTTTGCTCTGGTCACAACCATGTCAGTCTGACTTGTTTGACTTGATTAAATGTCAGCTGAAGCTTTTTGTAAGGGATTCAAATAAAAGTGTTGTGTTGCTCATGTTATACAAGATTTTACTTGTTTAGTAACCTGCACCTTTGGCAAGGATGAAGAGATATTAAATCAAATTTGGCGAGGTTTTTATTACCTGAAATTCTTTTTACTCCAAGAGATTTCTATGGCTGCTCCACTGAATCCTTTACATAATTTTTCCTAAATCATAATTGCTGAATTTAGCC